>NC_042985.1:23931443-24231443 GCF_901001165.1 Salmo trutta
GTTGAGACTGAGTCTGCGTCTCTCACATGGGTAGGCAGACCATTCCATAAAAATGGAGCTCTATAGGAGAAAGCCCTACCTCCAGCCGTTTGCTTAGAAATTCTAGGGACAATTAGGAGGCCTGCGTCTTGTGACCGTAGCGTACGTGTAGGTATGTACGGCAGGACCAAATCGGAAAGATAGGTAGGAGCAAGCCCATGTAATGCTTTGTAGGTTAGCAGTAAAACCTTGAAATCAGCCCTTGCCTTAACAGGAAGCCAGTGTAGGGAGGCTAGCACTGGAGTAATATGATCAAATTTTTTGGTTCTAGTCAGGATTCTAGCAGCCGTATTTAGCACTAACTGAAGTTTGTTTAGTGCTTTATCCGGGTAGCCGGAAAGTAGAGCATTGCAGTAGTCGAGCCTAGAAGTAACAAAAGCATGGATTAATTTTTCTGCGTCATTTTTGGACAGAAAGTTTCTGATTTTTGCAATGTTACGTAGATGGAAAAAAGCTGTCCTTGAAGCAGTCTTGATATGTTCTTCAAAAGAGAGATCAGGGTCCAGAGTAACGCCGAGGTCCTTCACAGTTTTATTTGAGACGACTGTACAACCATCCAGATTAATTGTCAGATTGAACAGAAGATCTCTTTGTTTCTTGGGACCTAGGACAAGCATCTCTGTTTTGTCCGAGTTTAAAAGTAGAAAATTTGCAGCCATCCACTTCCTTATGTCTGAAACACAGGCTTCTAGCGAGGGCAATTTTGGGGCTTCACCATGTTTCATTGAAATGTACAGCTGTGTGTCGTCCGCATAGCAGTGAAATTTGTAGGTAGGGGTAAAGTGTAGGTAGGTAGGGGTAAAGTGACTATGCATAGATAATAAATAATAAACAGCGAGTAGCAGCAGCGTAAAAAAAACGGATTTTCAATGCAAATAGTCCAGATAGCCATTTGGCTAACTGTTCAGCAGTCTATGGCTTGGTGGTAGAAGCTGTTAAGGAGCCTTTTGGACCTAGACTTGGCGCTCCAGGACCTCTATACCAGGCGGTGTCAGAGGAAGGCCCTAAAAATTGTGAAAGACTCCAGCTACCCCAGTCATAGACTGTTCTCTCTGCTACCGCATGGCAAGCGGTACCGGAGCGCCAAGTCTAGGTCCAAAGGACTTCTTAACAGCTTCTACCCCCAAGCAAATGGCTACCCAGACTATTTGCATTGCCCCCCTCTTACGCTGCTGCTACTCTCTGTTATTATTATCTATGCATAGTCACTTTAATAACTCTACCTACATGTACATATTACCTCAATTAACTTAACTAACCGGTGCCCCCGCACATTGACTCTGTAACGGTACCCCCTGTATATAGCCTCCACATTGACTCTGTATATAGCCTCCACATTGACTCTGTACCGGTACCCCCTGTATATAGCCTCCACATTGACTCTGTACCAGCACCCCCTATATAGCCTCGCTATTGTTATTTTACTGCTGCTGTTTAAATATTTATTACTTTATTTTTTTTAAATGACTTATATATTTTTTTACATAACACTTATTTTTCTTAACTGCATTGTTGGTTAAGGGCCTGTAAGTAAGCATTTCACTGTAAGGTCTACACCTGTTGTATTTGGCGCATGTGACAAATACAATTTGATTTGATTTGATTTTCCTGTAGTCCACAATCATCTCCTTTGTCATGATCACATTGAGGGACAGTTTGTTGTCCTGGCACCACACTGCCAGGTCTCTGACCTCCTGTCTCATTGTTGACGGTGATCAGGCCTACCACCGTTGTGTCATCTGCAAACTTAATGATGGTGTTGGAGTCATGCTTGGCCACTCAGTCGTGGGTGAACAGGGAGTACAGGAGGGGACTAAGCATGCACCGTTGAGGGGCCCCCGTGTTGAGGATCAGTGTGTCAGATGTGTTGTTGCCTACCCTACCCTGTTTAGTCCCAGGGTCCTTAGCTTAGTGATGAGCTTTGAGGGTACTATGGTGTTGAACGCTGAGCTGCAGTCAATGAACAGCCTTCTCACTAGATGTCGACCAATTATGATTTTTCAACGCCGATACAGATTATTGGAGGGCCAAAAAAAGCCTCGCCCGATTAATCGGCCGATTTTTGTATTATTTATTTGTAATAATGACAATTAAAACAATCCTGAATGAACACTTATTTTAACTTAATATAATACATCAATAAAATCAATTTAGCCTCAAATAAATAATGAAACATATTCAATTTTGTTTAAATAATGCAAAAACAAAGTGTTGGAGAAGAAAGTAAAAGTGCATTAAGTTCCTTGCTCAGAACATGAGAACATATGAAAGCTGGTGGTTCCTTTTAACATGAGTCTTCAATATTCCCAGGTAAGAAGTTTTAGGTTGTAGTTATTATAGGAATTATTGGACTATTTCTCTCTATACGATTTGTATTTCATATACCTTTGACTATTGGATGTTCTTATAGGAACTTTAGTATTGCCAGTGTAACAGTATAGCTTCTGTCCCTCTCCTCGCTCCTACCTGGGCTCGAACCAGGAACACATCGACAACAGCCACCCTCGAAGCAGCGTTACCCATGTAGAGGAAGGGGAACAACTACTCCAAGTCTCAGAGCGAGTGACGTTTGAAACGCTATTAGCGCGCACCCGGCTAACTAGCTAGCCATTTCACATCGGTTACATCAGCTAATCTCGGGGGTTGATAGGCTTGAAGTCATAAACAGCGCAATGCATTGTGAAGAGCTGCTGGCAAAACGCAGTAAAGTGCTGTTTGAATGAATGCTTACGAGCCTGCTGCTGCCTACCATCGCTGTCAGACTGCTCTATCAAATCATAGACTTAATTATAACATAATAACACACAGAAATACGAGCCTTAGGTCATTAATATGGTAGAATCCGGAAACTATCATGTTTATTCTTTCAGTGAAATATGGAACCGTTCCGTATTTTATCTAACGGGTGGCATCCATAAGTCTAAATATTCCTGTTACATCGCACAACCTACAATGTTATTTCATAGTTACGTAAAATTCTGGCGAATTAGTTCGCAACGAGCCAGGCGGCCCAAACTGTTGCATATACCCTGATTCTGTGTGCAATGAACGCAAGAGAACTGACACAATTTCACCTGGTTAATATTGCCTGCTAAACTGGATTTCTTTTAGCTAAATATGCAGGTTTAAAAATATATACTTGTGTATTGATTTTAAGAAAGACATTGATGTTTATGGTTAGGTACACGTCGGAGCAAAGACAGTCCTTTTTCGCAAATGCGCACCACATCGATTATATGCAACTCAGGACAGGCTAGATAAACTAGTAATATCATCAACCATGTGTAGTTAACTAGTGATTATGATTGATTGATTGTTTTTTATAAGATAAGTTTAATGCTAGCTAGCAACTTACCTTGGCTTCTTACTGCATTCGCGTAATAGGCAGGCTCCTCGTGGAGTGCATTGTAAAGCAGGTGGTTAGAGCGTTGGACTAGTTAACGCAAGGTTGCATCCCCAAGCTGACAAGGTAAAAATCTGTCATTCTGCCCCTGAACAAGGCAGTTAACCCACCGTTCCTAGGCCGTCATTGAAAATAAGAATGTGTTCTTAACTGACTTGCCTAGTTAAATAAAGGTATAAAAAATTTATATATAAAAAAAAAAATCTTAATAAAAATAATCGGCAAATCGGTGGCCAAAAATACCGATTACCGATTGTTATGAAAACTTGAAATCGGCCCTAATTAATCGGCCATTCCGATTAATCGGTCGACCTCTACTTCTCACATAGGTGTTCCTTTTGTCCAGGTGGTAAAGGGCAGTGTGGAGTGCAATAGAGATTGCGTCATCTGTGGATCTGTTAGGGCGGTATGCAAATTGGAGTGGGTCTAGGGTTTCTGGGATGATGGTGTTAATGTGAGCCATGATCAGCCTTTCAAGCACTTCATGGCTACAGATGTGAGTGCTACGGGTCAGTAGTTATTTAGGCAGGTTAGGTTGGCGTTCTTGGGCACAGGGACTATGATGGTCTGCTTGAAACATGTAGGTATTACAGACTTGGTCAGGTAGAGGTTGAAAATGTCAGTGAAGACACTTGCCAGTTGAAACCAAAATAGATCCAAACCCTAAGCGTTAAGGGTGTGCAGCATTTTACCTGATGTTAACATTCTGTCATGAAGAGTTTTCCCATCTCAAGGGGTTATATAAATAAAATACTATAGTAAATGCCAATGTATTGCCATTAGAGTAACAGGGTTGACTGTAACAGGGTTGAGGTTTACATCTTAAATCCCCTTGTGACAGAGGGAATGGAAGCCTGTTCTGTGCAACAGGGATGGACAATTGAATGCAACTTTCCCCCCCAAAAATGTTAATGTTAAAATATTTCTAGTCTATCTATCCATGGTAACAGGGTTGATGTGTTTTGCTTGCCTCGCACTGTTTTCCAGCACAAAACATCAGAATATGGCCTAAAAGCATAGACCAAGCTCACTTGCTTTTACACTATGATTTGACTATTATTTGTTCAATGTTTATTTTGAAAACATATTTTAAAAGGAATAGTTTCACCATATTAAAACAAAAGTTCACTAAATGTATCATTTATTTAAAAATATTAATCTTCAGAAATGATTTTGTCAAACAAGAACATAACTAGGGCTAACAATGATGGTAAAAACTTGAAGAACGTTGGGTTAAAGACCCAATACAGTCACAATCATGATATTTTGTGTTTTATAAATATTTCCACACTATGAGGTTGGAATAATACTGTGATATTGTGAAAATTATGATAATTCCCTTTAAGTGTAAGAGCTGTTTGGTGGGATGGAGCTTTGGCCTGTCTGGTGACATCACCAGGCGGTACATTTGTTAATAGACCAATAAGAAAGAGAATAACAGCTAGTTTTCAGTTTTCCTCTCCCCACTCAGAACACTCCCAGACAGTCCTAACTAAATTCTTGCTTGAGAAATTGCTCTTTGCTAAAAGGCTATTTTGGTTTATTTTTGACCATTTTAATTGAAAACAGTCACTGTACGGTCCATAATTGTTACCCAGAAATGATTTGAAATTGAGATAAAATGGCTGCATTGGACCTTTAACATGCCAAGGACATCTTAAAATATTCTGAAGTTTGGCACCTTAGCAAGTCTTTATTCAAAAGAAAAATCAGATTTATTGAATTTCCATGTGGTCAATATTAAAGGGCACTTCATTGAGCATAACAGGCTTATACAATTCAGTATTGGTGCACAATTTCTCCATTAAATATCAAAGGGACGCAAAATTTTCTCTATTTGTGGAACAACCCAAGTAATAACAGTGATGATGTGTTAATGTAATATCTCGGGCTCCCGAGTGACGCAGCGGTCTAAGACACTGCATCTCAGTGCAAGAGGCGTCACTACAGTCCCTGGTTTGAATCCAGGCTGTATCACATCTGGCCGTGATTGGGAGTCCCATAGGGCGGCGCACGGGGTAGGCAGTCAATTTAAATAAGAATTTGTTCTTAACTTACTTGCCTAGTTAAATAAAGGTTGAATTAAAAAAAACTTTCTCTCCCTCACTCTATCCCCTCTCTCTCTCTCTCTCTCTCTCTCTCTCTCTCTCTCTCTAGGTGGAGCCACAGTTATCTCAGCGCCCTCTCACCTCCAGGACTCCTCAGTGCACTACAACATTCCAGAGCTACAGAGCACCCCCAGCCGGCCGCCCCCGCCACACACACACCCGCACGCACACTCCATCCAACACCCGCACTCACATCCGCACCCCCAGCCCAATGGGCAGCACTGTCCCCCGCACCCCCACCGAGAGCCCCCAGGAGTGAGGGAGGAGCAGTCTGCACCAGAGGACTCAGAAGAAGACGAGGAAGAGGAGGAAGAGGAGGCCCCAGTACCCAGGTGGCAGGGGATTGAAGCGATCTTTGAAGCCTATCAGGAATACATTGAAGGTAAGCAGTCAGTCACTTTTCTGTTTATTTGAAGGCCCAGTGCAGTCAAAACATAATTTCAGCCTGTAATTAAAAAATATATATATTATTATTGTTATTATTATTTGAATTTTTTGGGCTGTTTTAGTGGTGTGAAGTTTTGCCCTAGGGAGTTAGTTAGTAGACCAAATAAGAAAGAGAGTTCCAAACCTCTCTGCCAATAAAACATAGTTTTCAGTTTTCCCCTTCCCACTTAGAACACTCCCAAACACTCCTAGTAAAATTCTTGCTTGAGAAATTGCTATTTGCTAAGAAGCTAATATTTTTTGTTGTTGACAATTTTAATTGAAAACAATCACAATAAGGTACTTAATTTTTACCCAGAAATGATTTGATATTGAGATAAAAATGGTTGCATTGGACCTTTAATGTCTAATGTCCTTGGTTTTGGAATTGTTCAATTATGGTTGAAATCTAGAGACCAATGAACATGTATGACTTTGGTTAAGAGTAGTTGTAGCGTATTCCCAACACAAGAGGGCGGTATTTATCCTTTTCTACTACTCTCTGTTGGTCCAACAAATAGGATGTAAACAGTCAAACATACACACACACACACACACACACACACACACACACACACACACAGACACGTACACACTATCTGTAATGAGACTTGTTTAGTGGGTTGTGTGCTGTATGCTGCTTGTCTGTGGCAGTATGGTCTGTTGTATCTCTAGCTGTGTGCTGCTTGCCTGTGGCAGTATGGTCTGTTGTATCTCTAGCTGTGTGCTGCTTGCATGTGGCAGTATGGTCTGTTGTATCTCTAGCTGTGTGCTGCTTGCATGTGGCAGTATGGTCTGTTGTGTCTCTAGCTGTGTGCTGCTTGCCTGTGGCAGTATGGTCTGTTGTATCTCTAGCTGTGTGCTGCTTGCATGTGGCAGTATGGTCTGTTGTATCTCTAGCTGTGTGCTGCTTGCCTGTGGCAGTATGGTCTGTTGTATCTCTAGCTGTGTGCTGCTTGCATGTGGCAGTATGGTCTGTTGTATCTCTAGCTGTGTGCTGCTTGCCTGTGGCAGTATGGTCTGTTGTATCTCTAGCTGTGTGCTGCTAGCCTGTGGCAGTATGGTCTGTTGTATCTCTAGCTGTGTGCTGCTTGCATGTGGCAGTATGGTCTGTTGTATCTCTAGCTGTGTGCTGCTAGCCTGTGGCAGTATGGTCTGTTGTATCTCTAGCTGTGTGCTGCTTGCATGTGGCAGTATGGTCTGTTGTATCTCTAGCTGTGTGCTGCTTGCATGTGGCAGTATGGTCTGTTGTATCTCTAGTTGTGTGCTGCTTGCCTGTGGCAGTATGGTCTGTTGTATCTCTAGCTGTGTGCTGCTTGCATGTGGCAGTATGGTCTGTTGTATCTCTAGCTGTGTGCTGCTTGCATGTGGCAGTATGGTCTGTTGTATCTCTAGCTGTGTGCTGCTTGCATGTGGCAGTATGGTCTGTTGTGTCTCTAGCTGTGTGCTGCTTGCATGTGGCAGTATGGTCTGTTGTGTCTCTAGCTGTGTGCTGCTTGCATGTGGCAGTATGGTCTGTTGTGTCTCTAGCTGTGTGCTGCTTGCATGTGGCAGTATGGTCTGTTGTGTCTCTAGCTGTGTGCTGCTCTCTAGTTATTGGTACGTGGGGAGACAGACAGGCAGGGAGTGTTAGTGTGGATGCTAATGAGAACCCAGGTCACATCCCCTCAGGCTCACTGTTATTCTCTTCTCCTTCCTCTCTCCCTCTCCTCCTCTGCCTCCCTCCCCTCCTTCTCTTCCCCTGCCTTCGGTCCTCCCTCCCTCCTCCAGAGCAAGGTGTGGAGCGCCAGGTGCTGCAGAGCCAGTGTCGGAGACTGGAGAACCAGCACTACAACCTGAGCCTGACAGCAGAGCAGCTCTCCCACAGCATGGGGGTAAGACCTTGTCTGCTACATCTATCATCACTGAGCTTCCTTCAAATCGTTTGGAGAAAATATACTTTCTATTTTAATCAGCTATGTTCAATTGTATTCTTCATACTGTAAAACAATATTATATAATGCCACAGAATTCTAAGCGTGTGTGTGTGTGTGTGTGTGTGTGTGTGTGTGTGTGTGTGTGTGTGTGTGTGTGTGTGTGTGTGTGTGTGTGTGTGTGTGTGTGTGTGTGTATCCTTGTGTTACGTTTTTGTTAATGTGGTTTTATTGACTCTACTCACCCCCCCTTCTCTCTTTATAGGAGTTGATGTCTCAGAGACAGAAGCTGGCGGTGGAGAGGGAGAAGTTACAGGCCGAGTTGGAGCACTTCAGGAAGTGTCTGACGCTGCCGCAGCCTCACTGGGCCAGGGGAGGGCACTACAAGGGTTACCCCCCCAGGTGACAGCTCCACTGACTCCCAGGCCCGGCCCCCTCCCTCCCCGCCCACACAGAGTTTATTTTTATGACCCAGCCTGGATCTGGACCCGGATGCGCAGCTCCACAGGAGAGAGGGATTCATTGATAGATGGATGGGGCAGCAGGGCCAAGCAGTGAAGCACTGACTGGGGCTGCTGCCAGCCTGCCAGGGACGGTGCCACCAGTCAGTGGTCTGTGCTAACCCTGGGGTCAGAGGGAGCAACAGGCACGTCACACATGGGGCAAAGCTCTAGGACTGCATGGTCAACACACACACAAACATACAGAGGCACAAACTCACACCATGCTCTTCAGCAGGCACCAGTTACTCTCTTACATTGCAGTCCCAGCCCCATCCTGGGCTCCCTTCACAGCCACTCCCACACAGACAATCCTGCAATCGGAGAGCAGCTCAGCCCTGGAATGGGTGTGGTCACGTGACAGATCGTCATCTACCACCAATCCAATGCCCCTACCTCTGGCCAATCGGACAGGACTGAACCTCCCAGCATCTCTCCTGGCAGCAGGTCAGGCCAGCTTTCAAACTTGAAATGCACTTAAAGAGAAAGACCTGAAGAACTACCTGGTGGTACTGTGTTACGACAAAGAACTGTTCATATTAAGGAAGAACTTACAAAATGCACATTTTGGAATGAATAAAGGAAATGTTTTATTTCGAGATGAGAATAAGAATTTAAAAGGTGCTTCAGCCTTGTATTGTAAATAATATTAAGACTAAAAATAATTTTGTATGTTTTTATTACTTTAATCATTGTTCTTTTAAGAAGAAGAAAATAAGCCTGCCATTTTTTATATATTCATGCTTTTTTGGGTGAAACAGAAAGCTTTGCTTTTAGTGTTTGTTCTGCTGCTGGTCAGGACTGCCCTGTTCGGAGGTGTAGATTAAAGTAGAAAAGGAAAGAGAGAACATGCTCCACTCCTCTCCTCTTCTCCTCTCCCCCTTTGACCCAGCCATGTGTGCTGCCGTAGCAGCAGCCTGAGCTCCAGCCACAGCCCTCCCTCCCCTGGCCTCCAGGCCCCGTAAGGCTCACTGAGATGGGGGTAAGACCTAACTCCAGGCCCCACAGGCCTCCCTCCCCTGGCCTCCAGGCCCCGTAAGGCTCACTGAGATGGGGGTAAGACCTAACTCCAGGCCCCACAGGCCTCCCTCCCCTGGCCTCCAGGCCCCGTAAGGCTCACTGAGATGGGGGAAAGACCTAACTCCAGGCCCCACAGGCCTCCCTCCCCTGGCCTCCAGGCCCCGTAAGGCTCACTGAGATGGGGTAAGACCTAACTCCAGGCCCCACAGCCCTCCCTCCCCTGGCCTCCAGGCCCCGTAAGGCTCACTGAGATGGGGGTAAGACCTAACTCCAGGCCACACAGGCCTCCCTCCCCTGGCCTCCAGGCCCCGTAAGGCTCACTGAGATGGGGGTAAGACCTAACTCCAGGCCCCACAGCCCTCCCTCCCCTGGCCTCCAGGCCCCGTAAGGCTCACTGAGATGGGGGTAAGACCTAACTCCAGGCCCCACAGCCCTCCCTCCCCTGGCCTCCAGGCCCCGTAAGGCTCACTGAGATGGGGGTAAGACCTAACTCCAGGCCCCACAGCCCTCCCTCCCCTGGCCTTCAGGCCCCGTAAGGCTCACTGAGATGGGGGTAAGACCTAACTCCAGGTCCCACAGGCCTCCCTCCCCTGGCCTCCAGGCCCCGTAAGGCTCACTGAGATGGGGGTAAGACCTAACTCCAGGCCCCACAGCCCTCCCTCCCCTGGCCTCCAGGCCCCGTAAGGCTCACTGAGATGGGGGTAAGACCTAACTCCAGGCCCCACAGGCCTCCCTCCCCTGGCCTCCAGGCCCCGTAAGGCTCACTGAGATGGGGGTAAGACCTAACTCCAGGCGCCACAGGCCTCCCTCCCCTGGCCTCCAGGCCCCGTAAGGCTCACTGAGATGGGGGTAAGACCTAACTCCAGGCCCCACAGGCCTCCCAGATCCATGCACTCCGTCAGAACACCAGCCCCACACAGAACCCCTCCTGTCAGGAACAGCAAGTTTTACCACTCTCCCTGTGTGAGTAGTTACCCATGGGAAAGAGTGAGTGACAGCTACAGTTAGTGTCATCCTTTATTTTCTCTCTCTCTTATTCCCCTTCAGCTCTTGTCCAGGGATGAGCCCTTAGTAGAACCGATAACTAGACCCATCTCTCTGGACCTTATCATTAAGCACAAAGGACACAACATCCATTATAATGAGACATTCATATCATCACTAAACCCAGAGAGAGGAGGGAACAATGCAGACAGTACCACATGGCAATGTGACAATGCACCGAGGGAGATCGAGCGAGATTCTTCTCCTTTGTGTTTGCCATAAAAGGAAATAGTGCCAAAAAGTAGCCCTCCCTTGCACAAAATATCATGAGACTTTTTTAAACCTCAAAATAGAGTAATTAAGCTAACTCCCTGAATTTAAATGGCCAACCCACTTCTAAATGTATTTTTTACTACATTGATCCCACTTATCATGTCAAAGCCCTTGCCAACAATTGGATAATGGACCATTTTTTTCTCCACTTGAGGGCCCTCAAATCCAAAGTCAATGAAAGTTTCTCTTTTGCCAAGTATATGAATCATTGTCCTGCTCTGCACTGTGCATCTATAGTGTTTTCATGCCTACATCAGTCCACCTTGCTGCTGGCCATAGCCATCTCCTGTGCCTCAGTACCCCTGTTCCCCCGTCTCTCTATTCCCCTACCTTCTTTCTGTGGGAGTGTCTGGCCTGTAGTTTTGTAAAAAAAAAAAAATATGTTTAGCCTTACAAGAGGACCTCCGGCAGCATAGATCGCAATGCAGTGTGGGTATTGTAGTGCTGTCAGTCAGAGTTGATAAGGCTTTGAGTATGTAGTCCAAAAGGGGTTCTGTTTGAACTCCAGTCTGATGCTGTGGATGTGAGATGGCAGGGAGGGGAGGGTGGCTGCAGGTCTGGTCCCTACATCCCTCTTTGTTCCACTCCTGGTGAGCTTTCAGAGGAACACCCAGTTAGGGAGGCGGAACCATGTTTACAGACCAGAGCAGAGCTACGATAGGAGCACCACCTGTCAATCAGACAGCAAGCGCTACCACTGAGTTAAGCAGCCAATGAGTTAGCGGGAGGACGTTAGGCCCTTCCCCAGAGCCTCCTTACTCTACCACGCACGCACACGCAATAGCCCCCTGACTCTATGGAGGATGTCTAGACTCTAGATGCTGTGAAACTCTGATTTTAAAATGTACTTGTTTGAATTAATTGTAATGTAATATATTATTTGTTGAATGTAGTAATTAGGTATTTATGAATATATTGCTGTAATTTCAGACAAAAAAATAAAATAAAATATTTGAAAAATGTACTTGAATAGTCAAGTCTTCTCTTGGCCCCATTTCTTCCTGCAGGTTCACCATCCATTTTCAGTGCCTGAGTCAAATTCTAACTCTGTGTTTAACAGTGAGACTGCATTGAAGTCACACATGTCTGATAAGATATGAGGGTTATCAATTAAGAGTTTCTACTACATTGGATTTACCATCTGTTTATTATGAGGCAGGCAAAAACTGACATAGGAAATATAGTGAAATCATCAAAACAAATGTCAAAACTGAATTATCTGTGATTACTGATCATAATATGTGACGGTTATAATGATGATTAGAATATACATGTGATAGTTATAATGATAGTTAGAACATACATGTGATAGTTATAATGATAGTTAGAACATACATGTGATGGTTATAATGATGGTTAGAACATACATGTGATAGTTATAATGATAGTTAGAATATACATGTGATAGTTATAATGATAGTTGAACATACATGTGATAGTTATAATGATAGTTAGAACATACATGTGATAGTTATAATGATAGTTAGAACATACATGTGATAGTTATAATGATAGTTAGAACATACATGTGATTGTTATAATGATAGTTAGAACATACATGTGATAGTTATAATGATGGTTAGAACATACATGTGATAGTTATAATGACAGAACATACATGTGATAGTTATAATGATGGTTAGAATATACATGTGATAGTTATAGAGACAGAACATACATGTGATAGTTATAATGATAGTTAGAACATACATGTGATGGTTATAATGATAGTTAGAATATTCATGTGATAGTTATAATGATAGTTAGAACATACATGTGATAGTTATAATGATAGTTAGAACATACATGTGATAGTTATAATGATAGTTAGAACATACATGTGATAGTTATATTATAATGATAGTTAGAACATACATGTGATAGTTATAATGATAGTTAGAACATACATGTGATAGTTATAATGATAGTTAGAACATACATGTGATTGTTATAATGATAGTTAGAACATACATGTGATTGTTATAATGATGGTTAGAACATACATGTGATAGTTATAATGATAGTTAGAACATACATGTGATTGTTATAATGATAGTTAGAACATACATGTGATAGTTATAATGATGGTTAGAACATACATGTGATAGTTATAATGATAGTTAGAATATACATGTGATGTTATAATGATAGTTAGAACATACATGTGATGGTTATAATGATGGTTAGAACATACATGTGATGGTTATAATGATAGTTAGAACATACATGTGATGTTATAATGATAGTTAGAACATACATGTGATGGTTATAATGATAGTTAGAACATACATGTGATAGTTATAATGATAGAACATACATGTGATAGTTATAATGATAGTTAGAATATACATGTGATAGTTATAATGATAGAACATACATGTGATGTTATAATGATAGTTAGAACACACATGTGATGTTATAATGATAGTTAGAACATACATGTGATGTTATAATGATGGTTAGAACATACATGTGATAGTTATAATGATGGTTAGAACATACATGTGATGTTATAATGATAGTTAGAACATACATGTGATGTTATAATGATAGTTAGAACATACATGTGATGGTTATAATGATGGTTAGAACATACATGGATGGTTATAATGATAGTTAGAACATACATGTGATAGTTATAATGATAGAACATACATGTGATGTTATAATGATAGTTAAAACATACATGTGATGGTTATAATGATAGTTAGAACATACATGTGATAGTTATAATGATGGTTAGAACATACATGTGATAGTTATAATGATAGTTAGAATATACATGTGATGGTTATAATGATAGTTAGAATATACATGTGATAGTTATAATGATAGTTAGAACATACATGTGGTAGTTATAATGATAGTTAGAACATACATGTGATAGTTATAATGATAGTTGGAACATACATGTGATGGTTATAATGATAGTTAGAACATACATGTGATACTTATAATGATGGTTAGAACATACATGTGATAGTTATAATGATAGTTAGAACATACATGTGATAGTTATAATGATGGTTAGAACATACATGTGATAGTTATAATGATAGTTAGAATATACATGTGATAGTTATAATGATGGTTAGAACATACATGTGATGGTTATAATGATAGTTAGAACATACATGTGATGGTTATAATGATGGTTAGAACATACATGGATGGTTATGAAATGACAGTGTAGGTTCACATTGTTCCAGTACTTAACCACAAGTGTTAGTATAGGAGGACTCTGCAATGTCGAATCTTCCCATTACATAGCATAGCTTTATATAGTTTTATAAAATGGTTAGTTCTGGCCTGGCATTATGATTAGTTCAAACTGAAAGGTGTTTTCCATTCATGCTATATATCACTGTATTATATCAATAACTCTTTATTAATTATGATTAAAACTGAAAGGTTCACAATAAAGTATTCAGTGATAAAGTTCATATAATCTCATCACAGCCTGAAGGGCAGTCATGCAGTCACAGTCAGATAAGTTTCTCTACTCTTCCATCAAACCCTATCTACCCTACATGCATGTTCAAATGGAAAACAGCCATTTCAATTTAAAAGCAATGTTCCCATGTTTGCAGAGACTGCAATCACGGTAAACGCTGCATATATCGACTCAATCGGATATGACCATTACATTTCAATCACACTATAGCGCAGCTCTTTTGTGCTATGGATTGAATGGAGCAATTATACAGGACACAACAAATATGTACACAGTAGGATGGAAGTGGTGTTTGAGTGCCAGTGGGGGGCACTCTTCCCTCTGGTCTAAGGAGTTCCCAATGCCCAGGGGCAGAGACAGGGACATTGCCCTGCGTAAGGTGCAGCCTTTCAGATGGTACATTAAACGGATGTCCTGACTGTGGTCATTAAAGATTCCATGGTACTTATGGTACCAGTAAGTGGTGAAACCCTGGTGTCCTGGCTAACTTATTACACCCCTCAATCCTAATTGTTTTATACTGTATATCACTCCTCACCTCTATACCATGAAAGCTGATGTCTGGTGAATATTCTGGCACAATTGGTTACACCAATTGTGTATGACTAGAGATTCATCCAGTCATAAGGTCATTTAGCAACATTTGAGTTTATGTCTTGTTAGGATATGACATTCTCATTCTGGATTGGATAGATTTGTATCACCCTTATTTCTGCTTGTAGATATTAAACACTTCCTCCAACAGAGGACTTGTGGATTGACAGTAAAAATAAAACACTGGTTACAATGGAAAATTATTACGTGTAGTTCAATTTCTCTGGACCAAGAGATCCAGCCAAGCAGTCATCAACATCCACTCTGTCTTTTTCTCAACACTTTCTCAAAGGTGCCTCTGGAATACTATCGCTTTCAAAATAAAAGTCCCCAGCGTACAAACAATAACAGTGCCTCAATATATTACGGCAAAATAAAAGTTGCGACAAAAGTAAGGTTTCAGATTTTTATGTCAACATAAGTCTAGGCTTTAGAGCTTCCATTAGTACAAATGTGTTACATCTCTGGTTGTTTTGCTCTGCTCTCTGCCTGCCTGCTCCCTGCCTGCCTGCTCTCTGCCTGCCTGCTCCCTGCCTGCCTGCTCTCTGCCTGCCTGCTCTCATCCTGTTGGTTCTCATCCTCCCTCACTTTCTTTCTGTATTCTCGGACCTCAGCAGCTGCCTCACACAGTTTCTGAAATGCATCATCTTTTACCACAGGAAGTTCTTTACACTTGTTCTCAAATTTCTCATCTGGACAAGTCAACAGTTCCATCAAGAATCCTCTTGTTTTACCAAAACTTCCTTGGCCCTTTAGTTTACTCTTTATCTCACCATGGATGTTTGCACTTGTTGCCCAGACTCTAGGATTATAATGTGATTGAGCAGTTGTCAGGCCATCCTTATTTACTTTACACCTTGCTGGAACAGAGGTAATTATGGGATTGTCAGCGGTAAAGACTGCTATGAATTCGTCACGGTCCTTAACTTTTTTGATACATTTTGGCGACTCCATTGTTTTGCCTTTTCCAAGAAAGCTCTCTGTTAGTGTGTCCTCCCCCTTTAGGAGTAAAACACAGAAGTTGGGCTCTGGATAGTATGTCCCTAGAGGAAAGTGTTTTGCTGTCTGAATTCGAGTCATTCTGTCAACCTGGCTTGGCCTCTTAAAATCCCCTTCAGGAAACTCATAGCCTGTTGACATCACCGTTGGTGGGATGCCATTGTGAGTGTTAGAGTGCTTTCTGA
Organism: Salmo trutta; assembly: GCF_901001165.1. Lineage (NCBI taxonomy): Eukaryota > Metazoa > Chordata > Actinopteri > Salmoniformes > Salmonidae > Salmo > Salmo trutta. Next base: position 23,947,402 of record NC_042985.1, read on the forward strand.
CTATCTCTAAATAAGAGCTGTACACTTGGTTAAAGCTTACAGTATCAGCATCAATAAAACTGAAATAGATCAGAGCGTCAGGATCCTGTCCTCTCAACTCTCTAACAAGCTGTTTAGTTTCTTCATGATCTTTTAGATATTCTCTGATATCCGTATATGGTGTATCTTTTTTTTTATTTATACGGTCCTCATATTCAATGTCACCCTTGGGTCCCCAGGTAAATGAAATCTTTTTAAACTTCAATACCGTCTTCTCCTTCATGTTCATCAGCATTGACAGCTGCTTCCTGAGCTCAGGAGAATATTTGCCATTGAGGCCAATGATGATGGCCACATCTTCCAGGTGCTTGTCATCTTCCTCCTTAAAGCCTGTACCCTCCAACAACGTCAGTAAGTTTTGAACCTGCAACTGGATTTGTTCCTGTGTTCGGTTGTTGTCAGGTAGTGGGACCCACATGGGCACATTGATCAGAAACTTGATCTTTTGATCCTGGTTCTGGTTCTGGGTTTGTTAGGAGAAACAACAAAAACAAACCATGTAAGGTTAGAAAATGATCATACTTTTGGTTAAAGGTCACTGTTAGAAATTTGCCGAATCCCTTGGAGAGGACAGATTTAAACTGAAGCTCATTGACCTCTCACTATATATTTCACTGTATATTTCATATTTCATATATTTGATCCCTGATGTTTTTCTATTACAATGACACTGTTGTTGGCTCACCTGACTGGACCCCTGGTTGAGCTTGTTCCTTACATCTTGGTCCCCTCTTTTATCCTTCTTCATATTAGAGGGCCCTGGCTGCCCTGGCTGTGGGGTGTTGTTCGACCTCTTGGCACCAGCGGGCAATACTTGCAGCTCAGTATTCTCCAAACTGCAGAACAAAACAGAAATAAATCATGGTTAAAAAAAAGAAAGTTATAGCAAGTTATAACATAGCTACCAGTAATAGGAAAACGTACTTTGATAGGACTATGCCACCCCCATCACCCAAATGTTTTCCTCCAAAACTCCCTTCATGAGTCATTTTCACCAAATGGTGTCCTCACTATCCCCAATCTCCCTACCGTATTATGTGTTCGCTGGTGTCTGGGTTGTTGAGATGAGACTGTCTGGTGGGCGGCTTCACAATAGAGTCTGAGGGGTGAAACAGGCTATTCAGAGACAGAGCATTTTGGGAAGGAGGTAGAGTTAGTTCGATTGAATGTGTAGTGATAAACCATTCTCTTCTCACCTTGTGTTATATTACTAGCTGGGACGTCTACAGGTTCATCAGATGCCATCCACAAACAGCAGGAGAACATTGAGGAGCGTGGTTGGGTTGCCGGAACCATCATACGAGACGTCTCTGGGGATCTTTCTTCTGATCTTTCTCGTGATCTTTCTCTCTGTTGTCTGTTATTACCCTCCATGATGTCTCAGACAAACCTACTGTATGAAAGCACAAGACTCAGAGGAGGAAAGGATCAAATCAAATGATATGTGCAATACATCTCCATTTCATAAATCTTCTTAATTTGCTAAATAATTGTAAACAGTAATATTTTTTTGCACTGTTTCTGAGAATGGATTCTCATTTCATTACAGGTTATAGGCATTTTATAAATCCAACCATACTTCATTGATACTTGAATGTTGATAGAGATTATACTAGAGCTTAGAATAGCATACTACATTTGATGAAGATATTGATCAACACATTCACTATTTCCTTGTTTCTTAGTGAAACTAAATTATTCAGATGAAGGTTTTTCCTAATGCCTCTAAAGATGGAGATAAGATTAGGCCCATCTAAAAATACATATCTGTTGATGTTCTCAGCAATCTAACCCAGCAGTTTCCCTGTGGGACTTGTGTTGTGTTGCAGGTCACCAACATTCCTCCACCATGTTGAATATTTCATTAGAGACCCATCTTCCTTTTCGAATATGTTCGCAAGAAAACACCTGCATCACTGCTGTGGTTTGTTATTTACTGTACAACATGAGGAAGTATTGTTTTGAGCACATTTTGGATAACTATGGTTCCAAATATTATTTGTGGAACTAAAAAAGTTGACTATCATTTGGGGGTGATTACTAATACTTTATTTTAATACAGACAGCAATAAGGGACTACTTAAAATAAAAAATAAAAACATATTTAAATACAGAAATCAGAAAGGGATTATTTTCAGAAACAATTAGATTGGCAACCTTCCACTAATGGCAGATTAGTTGAACTAGTGTAAATGAACAAACCAATCAACCAATAAGATATTACTCCTTGAACAGCACGTACAGACATCTGTCACGTTGTTTGTAATAATGGTCGGACCAAGGCGCAGCGTACGTAGAGTTCCACATCATTTTAATGAATAAAGTGAAACTTAAGCAAATACAAAACAAATAAAGAATAACCGAACCGTGACGACAATGCAGTGCTAACAGGCAACTAAACATAAACAATATTTTGATTGTGTTGAGGCACAGATTTAGGGAAGGGTACCAATACATTTCTGCAGCATTGAAGGTCCCCAAGAACACAGTGGCCTCCATCATTCTTCAATTACAGAAGTTTGGAACCACCAAGACTCTTCCTAGAGCTGGCCGCCTGTCCAAACTGAGCAATCGGGGAAGAAGGGCCTTGGTCAGGAAGGTGACCAAGAACCCGATGATCACTCTGACAGAGCTATAGAGTTCCTCTGTGGAGATAGGAGAACCTTCCAGAAGGGAAACCATCTCTGCAGCACTCCACCAATCAGGCCTTTATGGTAGAGCGGCCAGACGTAAGCCACTCCTCAGTAAAAGGCACATGACAGCCCGCTTGGAGTTTGACCAAAAGACACCTAAAGGACTATCAGACCAGATTCTCTGGTCTGATGAAACCAAGATTGAACTCTTTGGCCAGAATGCCAAGCGTCATGTCTGGAAGAAACCTGGCACCATCCCTACAGTGAAGCATAGTGGTGGCAGCATCATGCTGTGGGGATGTTTTTCAGCGGCAGGGACTGGGAGACTAGTCAGGATCGAGGGAAAGATGAGCGGAGCAAAGTACAGAGAGATCCTTGATGAAAACCTGCTCCAGAACACTCAGGACCTCAGACTGGGCTGAAGGTTCACCTTCCAACAGGACAACGACCCTAAGCACACAGCCAAGACCACGCAGGAGTGGCTTCGGGACAAGTCTCTGAATGTCCTTGAGTGGCCCAGCCAGAGCCTGGACTTAAACCCGATATTACATCTCTGGAGAGACCTGAAAATAGCTGTGCAGCGACGCTCCCCATCCAACCTGACAGAACTTGAGAGGATCTGTAGAGAAGAATGGGAGAAACTCCCCAAATACAGGTGTGCCAAGCTTATAGCGTCATACCCAAGAAGACTCGAGGCGGCGGTTTAACAAAGTAGTGAGTAAACGGTCTGAGTACGTATGTAAATGTGATATTTCCGTTATTTATTTTAAATACATTTGCACACAAAAAAACAAATGTTTTTGCTTTGTCATTATGGGGTATTATTCTAAAATTGATTAAATGTTTTTTTCCCTCATCAATCTACACACAGTAAAAAATAGTTTGTATCAATTTAGAATAAGGATGTAATGTAACAACATGTGGAAAAGTCAAGGGGTCTGAATACTTTCCGAATGCACTGTATCTGTTTTTCCATTTAGAAATAAAATAATTTTATGTATCTAGCTCCCCCCTACTTAAGTAACTACTATATTTTAGCTATAACATTTTCATGAATCTTCAAAAAAATGTCAAATTTTTTTCCACTTTGTCATTACAGAATATTTAGTGTAGCTCATTGACAATCAAATGTCAATCAAATTCATTTTAATCCTACTTTGTAACACAATAAAATTTGAAGAAATCCAAGAGGTTGTAGACTTTCTAGAGGCGCTGTATATCCAAAATTAAAAATGTAGTTTCACTGTCAAAATTCACAGTGCTTGACTTGAGTAGGAGCTCAAGAATTTAACATTTTCTACTACTTGAGTTCAAATACAAATAAGTTTCAAACATACACATCATACCAACTTTAAAGGGATATTTTCATCAGAATACAAATTAACATTATTTTCCACCTACTGGTATCTTGGCTGTAGTCGATTCAACAAGGCAGTGTTTAGATATTCCCTTAAATACTTAGTCTTATATTTCGTTTTGTTAATATTACCGTCAACACTTATGCCACTGTAATAACACTAACATTTTATTAACATTGCATTTTCCCGATTGCATAGCAATGTAGTTGAGTTGATCATTTACAGTAAAGGTCATTTAAAGGCCATTTACGCTTGAGCCTTGTACTGAATCCCTACCCTAGTCCTTTAGTGTCAATAAAATTACATTAAAAAAATACTTTGCTAAATTGTCATATAGGCCTATATTCCCTGTTTCTGATAGTCAATCCTGTCAATTTAGACAAATACGTAAATATACAATAAACCCTGAAACAAAGTCTTACCCACTAATTGTCTTCTGATCACTCCACTGTCTTTACATTGCTTTTTTATTTATGCTTTAGTGATGGGTCCTTTGAGGCAGAAGCTCTGTATGTGAGCTGTTGAAGGTTCCTCTTTATGAAGCCCAGAATAGGATGTGGCCTCTTATACCTCTCCAGAATGAAGCTATCTACATATTATGTTCCTTTCGTAATAGGTGGAGGGAAGCATCTGAGAGGGAGAGACATACTGTATAGCCTTCCCTGCAGTTATCTCATTTTCACTTTTGGAAAACAGGATATAGCAAGTTGGTGGCCATGAATCATGTCAAGCCAAGCTTTATGATACACACACACACACAAAATAATGTGTCATTACACAGTAGCCTGTCTACATTTGCAAGTGTAGTACATGCATTTGTGGAAAAAATTACAGTAAAGTGTGACTGGTTATTTTAATGAATACGTTTAGTTTTAATGAGGCAGATTGGTTTCCTCTTACTTTTAACCATTTGATAAAGGAAGTTATTTTTTTTTAAATTTAACTAGGCATGTCAGTTAAGAACAAATTCTTATTTTCAATGACGGACTAGGAACAGTGGATTAACTGCCTTGTTCAGGGGCAGAACGACAGATTTGTACCTTGTCAGCTCGGGGATTCGATCTTGCAACCTTCGGTTATTAGTCCAACGCTCTAACCACTAGGCTGGAGGAAGGAAGTTATGCAACATCTCAAGCTAGAGAAAATAGCTACTCCGTTAGGGGATCTGCAATTACATTTTATAATATCTGGCAACCTTTCCTGTCCTTTGTAGAAGACATGAACCCAGCAAATTTCACAGCTCCATAAACCAACCCAAATTAGAATTTGTATAATTATTTTTACTCTTTTTTAACTTTTTGTTTTATAATATTCTTGATTTTTTTTTAAATATTTGATTATATTACTCATTGTATATCATGCCTGCTTTAAGTCTAGTTTTGGGGTGGGGCTCTAATAGAGCATGGGGGGGTTGGGGTGGGTTTGACTTGGTAGGGGATCCATGTGTGTTCTGCCCTCTACCTGTTCTATCCGTTATCTGTATAACCATAAAAAATGCCAAATAAAAAAACGTTAAAAAATATATATATATTATCCAGCCCCATCTGTTTTGCCCCATAGTTGCCACGCGTTGGTTGTGTTGCTAAAGAACCAACCCGTCTATACTATACTGAACAGAAGCGTCATCAGAGTTTCAGAACATTCAGGGCTCAGCCCTGAAAACCTGGGGCTGACTCGCCACGAGGGGGAAGGGTGAAATAAAATGACCTTTATAATAAAGCATTGCATGTACTACGCCACTTTTTTATATATGAGGGGAGGATATCACATCTAGCCATAATGGTCCCGGAAGCATAGCCATAATGGTCCCGGAAGCATAGCCACAATGGTCCCGGAAGCATAGCCATAATGGTCCCGGAAGCATAGCCAGAATGGTCATCGGATGCATAGCCAGAAGGGTCTCTTTCGGGATGGTCCCGGATGCATAGTCATTGCTATGCTTCTGGGACCATTCAGGCTACGCACTTAAATATTAACCCCTATATAGGCTAGAATGTGACAAGATATACTGTACATTAATTCATATTTAATATAATTAATTCAACCTGAACAACAGTAGTCATGGCATGGGTTAACCAGAGATGGAAGAGGAAGGACTTTTGTGTGGATGGATGACATTTCTCAAGTCTCAAGAGGTCTGATTCTCCACCCTATCGTTTCTTAGGAACTGTGCATCATGCGGCAGGGCTGCCCACCCCCACATGAAAAACACTTCCTGAGGTGTAACTTGTCATCTACAGTAAATAGATACCTAACAATGAAATGTAAAACCAGATTAGCAAGAAACCACTCCTATAATAGTTTCTTAGGAACTGTGCAACATGCGGCAGGGATGCCCACTCCCACATGAAAAACACTTCCTGAGGTGGAACTTCTATTCTGTCAGTAAAGAAAGAGGCTACACACCATTGTTAACAATAAAACCTGTAGGATTCTATTCCATGGTCTTACCAGGGAGGAAGACTCTTTCTAGTTAGCTGTAGTTGAATGGGTGTAGGAATAGTCACCCCATTTGAAGGCGTCATAAGTATTCTGAGAAATTCACTTACAGTGTATTCAATTTAGTCAAGGTTAGTATTTGGCCCCATATTCCTAGCACACAACGACTACATCAAGCTAAATGACTATACAAACTTGTTGGATGCATTTTCAGTTTGTTTTGGTTGTGTTTTGGATTATGTGGTGCCTAATAGAAATGAATGGTAAATAATATTGTGTGATTTTGGAGTCACTTTTATTGTAAATAAGAAAATAATATGTTTCTAAACACTTCTACACTAATGTGGATGCTACTATGATTACGGACAATCATGAATGAATTGTGAATAATGATGAGTGAGAAAGCTACTGAGGCGTACATATCATGATCAGAGGTTAGCACGTTTTGAGGGTATGATCTTTGACCCTCTGTAACTTTTTCACTCATCATTATTCACGATTAATTCAGGATTATCCGTATTCATGGTAGCTTCCACATTACCATAGAAGTGTTCAGAAACATATTATATTCTTATTTACAATAAATGTAACTTTACAATAAAAGTGATATTATTTACCATTCATTTCTGTTGGGCACAACATCCGAAACAAATACACCCAACAAGTTAATAGTCACAAGCTTGATGTAGTCATTGTGTGCTATGAATATGGGACCAAATACTACATTTAAAACATTAAAAGGGCCCCATACATACTTTTCTACTCACGCCTTTCCTACGCACTTCTCAGTAGTTGGTATTCAGACATACGCACAAAAACCCTCCCACTTGCTGGCCAACAGATTTTCTCATGGAGTTTTCATTCAATATGGTTTTCATTTATCTAAAGCGATTCCTTTAAATTGGTGTACCTCTTAAACTGACAGTCCCTGAAATCAGGCACTAGATTTACTTAAAAAAATGTGTATATGTTTATATTACTTATTTTATTGATTTCCCACCGTTTTATAAGTCAGGAGACAGACCTCTCTCTGTTGGTCGGCTGCATCATCACATCGATTTATATCACTTCACTGCGACCAGTGGTGTAAAGTACTTAGGTAAAAATACATTAAAGTACTTGTAACGACTGTCGTCTAATGGGGACCAAGACGCGGCGTGCGACGTGCTCATAATTACTTTTATTTAACTCTCAAACAACAAAACAACAAAACGACCATAAACAGACCCGTCAGGTGCAATACACACAAAACAGGAAACAACCACCCACAAAACACAGGGAAATACACCCCTACTAAATAGGACCTTCAATTAGAGGCAACGAGGAACAGCTGCCTCCAATTGAAGGTCAACCCAAGAAACTTAAACATAGAAATAGACATACTAGAACAAACATAGAAATATACTAACATAGAACATAACCCAAAAACCCCGAAACACATAAAACAAACACCCCCTGCCACGCCCTGACCAAACTACAATAACAAATAACCCCCTTTACTGGTCAGGACGTGACAATACCCCCCCCCCCCCCCCCCCCCAAAGGTGCAGACCCCGTATGCACCTCAAAAAAACACAAAATAAACCCCAAATAAAGGGAGGGAAGGGAGGGTGGCTACCGTCACCGACGGCTTCCATGCTACACCCCCCCTTCCTAAACCTCCCCACACGGAGGTGGCTCTGGCTCCAGGCTTAATCCCCACTCTAACCTGTCCACCCCCGCTGAAGGCTCAGGGCTGTAGCCCATCGCTGAAGGCTCTGGGCTGAGGAGCGACTCTGGGAGCGCCGGACTGGCGGGCGACTCTGGCTGCGCCGGACTGGCGGGCGACTCTGCAGGCTCCGGACTGTAGGCCGTCTCTGCAGGCTCCGGACTGTAGGCAGTCTCTGCAGGCTCCGGACTGTAAGCCGTCTCTGCAGGCTCCGGACTGTAGGCCATCTCTGCAGGCTCCGGACTGTAGGCAGTCTTTGCAGGCTCCGGACTGTAAGCCTTCTCTGCAGGCTCCGGACTGTAGGCCGTCTCTGCAGGCTCCGGACTGTAGGCCGTCTCTGCAGGCTCCGGACTGTAGGCCGTCTCTGCAGGCTCCGGACTGTAGGCCGTCTCTGCAGGCTCCGGACTGTAGGCCGTCTCTGCAGGCTCCGGACTGTAGGCCGTCTCTGCAGGCTCCGGACTGTAGGCCGTCTCTGGCGGCTCCGGACTGTAGGCCGTCTCTGGCGGCTCCGGACTGTAGGCCGTCTCTGTCGGTTCCGGACTGTAGGCCGTCTCTGTCGGTTCCGGACTGTAGAACTGTCGCCGGAAGCTCTGGACGGGGAACTGTCGCCGGAAGCTCTGGACAGGGACTGCGCACTGATGGCCTGATGCGTGGGACTGGCTTTGGAAGCGCCAGGCTAGTGACACACACCACAGGGCTAGTGCGAGGAGCAGGAACAGGACGTACTGGACTGGGCAGGCGCACTAAAGGCCTGGTGCGTGGGGCTGGCTTTGGAGGCGCCAGACTAGGGACACGCACCTCAGGGCTAGTGCGAGGAGCAGGAACAGGATGTACTGGACTGTGGAGGGTTACCGGAGAGAGAGTGCGAGAAGCAGGCACATGCTCGACACAATAAGCACGGGGAGTTTGCTCAGGGCTTACTCCTGGCCCAGCCAAACTACCCGTGTGCCCCCCCAAAAAAATCTTTGGGGCTGCCTCTCGTTCTTCCCTGGTAGGCTCCGATACCGTTCAATAACTTGCCCCCAAGTTCAGTTTCTTCTCTCCATCCACTCCAATACCGACCAGGTGCCCAACTCTGCCCGGGCACGCCGCTTGATCCAGTCATGGTGGGTAGTTCTGTAACGACTGTCGTCTAATGGAGACCAAGACGCGGCGTGTGACGTGCTCATAATTACTTTTATTTAACTCTCAAACAACAAAACAACAAAACGACCATAAACAGTCCCGTCAGGTGCAACATACACAAAACAGGAAACAACGACCCACAAAACACAGGGAAAATACACCCCTACTAAATAGGACCTTCAATTAGAGGCAAGAGGAACAGCTGCCTCCAATTGAAGGTCAACCCAAGAAACTTAAACATAGAAATAGACATACTAGAACAAACATAGAAATACACTAACATAGAACACAACCCAAAAACCCTGAAACACATAAAACAAACACCCCCTGCCACGCCCTGACCAAACTACAATAACAAATAACCCCCTTTACTGGTCAGGACGTGACAGTACTACTTAAGTAGTTTTTTGGGGTATCTGTACTTTACTGTACTATTTATATTTTTGACAACTTGTACTTTTACTTCACTACATTCCTAAATAAAATAATATACTTTTTACTCTATACATTTTCCCTGAAACTCAAAAGTACTTGTTTCATTTTGAATGGCTAGCATGACAGGAAAATGGTCCAGTTCACGCACTTATCAAGAGAACATCCCTGATCATCCCTATTGCCTCTGAATTGGCGGACTCACTAAACACAAATGCTTTGATTGCAAATTATGTCTGTGTTGGAGTGTGCTCCTGGTTATCCGTAAATAAATAAAAACAAATTGTGCCATCTGGTTTGTTTAATATAGGGAATTTGAAATGATTTATATTTTTACTTTCAATACTTAAGTATTTTTTAGCAATTACATTTACTTTTGATACTTAAGTATATTTAAAACCAAATACTTTCAGACTTTTACTCAATTAGTATTTTACTGGGTGACTTTCACTTTTCTTGAGTAATTTTCTATTAAGGTATCTTTACTTATACTTACTGACTGCCACATCATGTCAAAGGAGCAGTCCTTAGTAAAACATTTATCCAGCTGGACTGCTTCATAGCAAAGACATGGCAAAGCAATCGCTGAAATTATCTAGAGCAGGCCGATCTAAATATACTATGGATTTCACATGATTGGGCAGGGGTGCAGCATTGGGTGGGCCTTGGAGGGCATAGGCCCACCCACTTGGCAGCCATGCCCAGCCAACCAGAATAATATTTTTTCCGCATAGAAGGGCTTTATTACAGACAGAAATACTTCATTCCAAATATTTTTATTTCTATACGTTTTATTATACTTTTGTTGTGTACTAGATCATGTGGGTTGAAAAGTGTTTTTTTCCTCAGACATAAATGAACAATTCCAGGTGAAAGCCAAAGGTTGTAGCTAGATTAATGAAATATTGCCCTTTTGCTAGATTATTGACTACAGCCATAGCGAAACAGTGCAAATAGCTGTCAGCTCAACTTTAATTCGAATTTTCGACAGATTTACCAGAATATATGGACAGAACGGTTCAGAATATTAGGGATTAATGAAAGAAAGCCATGTCAATACATGCATTTTCGTTACTTTTTCAGCCCCAATTTGTCGATTAAAAAATGATCTGATATTGTATATTATTTAGGGTTAGGAAAGTATTCATAAATAATAATAAAAAATAGGTTAAGCGAGCCTTTACATACTAAACATATTGGTGAATAAAAATACAGTGGTTTGATTCATCCTGAATGTTGCCATAATCAATTGTTCAATCTATGAAAGATTTGAAGATTAGACAAATGTATAATTACAACATTCTAGAAATCATAAATCAACTTGGTAGGTTTGGCACCATATTGTCATTTGTGCTTGGTTACAGAAGCCTATAACTTGGGTCTCCAAATGTCATCCCTGCAAGGCCAGCATTTCATAACCTTCACTGTGGAAGAGGTGATATGTTGATATGGTTCAGTTTTCTGCCATATGACTTGTTTCACATTTTGTCTCCAGCAATCATAAGGTAAGAGATCTAAAACAATTGCCATTTATAATTACAATCCCATTATCCAAACGGATTACTCATTCACCTAGCTCTAATCAAGTTGTAAATGACAGTGCATGGAGAATGGTATTATTTCTGTTGGACAAAATAAAGTAGATGTTGTTCCACTTGGAACCGACAACTTGCTCTACCTTATTAGTTTTATCATGCATAATGGGGGTGTAATTATGAGGGAATTAAGTTTTTAAAAACAGCGTAGAATACAGAGTATCTGTAGACACACCTCCACCACACCTGCATTCCTTTGATCTCCACCTCAAACCTCAAAGTTGCAAGATGACGCTGACAGAGATGGTTGTCTCGCTTTGAGTTCTTAGGAAACTACGCAGTATTTTGTTTTTTTTATGTATTATTTCTTACACTGTTACCCCAGGAAATCTTAAATCTTATTACATACAGCCGGGAAGAACTATTGGATATAAGAGCAACGTCAATTTACCAACATTACGACCAGGAATATGACTTTCCCGAAAGCGGATCCTCTGTTCGGACCACCACCCAGCACAATGGATCTAATCCCAGAAGCCGACCCAAAACAACGGTGCCGCAGATGGAGCAGCCTCCTGGTCAGGCTCCGTAGACGTGCTCACCGACCACCGCTCCCGAGTAGTCATGCTGGAGTGAGTAGTCGTGCTGTACTTCGCTGTACTTCGCTCCGCGGGTAATATTACATTTCATTACATTACATTACAACGGAACGATTTGATTAGTGTAATGTTAGCTAGCTAGCTACATAGTTGTCTTTGCATCAAGGATAAAGGTGTAGCTAAAGATGTAGGTGTAGCTTTGAGAAACTAACTTTGAGAAACTAACAAGGTTAGCTAGCCAGCTGTATTCGTTCGTTCGTTCGCGCCGTTTTCCAAATGGCGTCAACACCACAACACCACAGCCACTGCTAGCTAGCCAACTTTACCAATTTTACCAACTAGCAGTACTGTAGAAACGAAATACATTACAACGGAACATTTTGATTAGTGTAATGTTAGCTAGCTACATAGCTACATAGTTGTCTCTGTATCAAAGATAAAAGATAAAGGTAAACGCAGCCACTGCTAGCTAGCAAACTCTACCAGCTAGCAGTACTGTATCGTTTTTAGTCAATAAGATTTTTGCAACGTAAGCTTAACTTTTTGAACTTTCGAGTTGTGTAGTCCACTTGTGTAGCTAGCAGGACTGACTTTGTGTTAGCTAGCCAACGTTGAATTATTTCTGCATTATGAAAGGAACTAGACACGGACACGAATGGTAGTTTGTTGTAACCAAGTATTGGTGCTAACCGTGTGTTATTGGATGCTAGCATGCTAGTTAGCTGCGGTGTCATAGGACACGGTGCACTGGGTGGGTTTCACGGAAGAATACTGTACCAAGTTATCTAGCTGAATAAACTAAGTCTGAGCCTATTCCTGGAAACATTGAACCACTATAGTTTACATCAATTATGATTTCTAAAGTGGAAGTTGGAAAAGTTATATTTGAGTGTTTCAGTGAATGGTTAGTGAGGGAGGCCCTGCTCTCTCGCTTCCCCAGTTGTTTAGCTAATTTTCATTCCAATCTCCTTTGCATTAGCGTAGCCTCTCCTGTAGCCTATCAACTATGTGTCTGTCTATCCCTGTTCTCTCCTCTCTGCACAGGCCACACAAACGCTTCACACCGCATGGCCGCTGCCACTCTAACCTGGTGGTCCCAGCGCGCACGACCCACGTGGAATTCCAGGTCTCCGGCAGCCTCTGGAACTGCCGGTCTGCGGCCAACAAGGCAGAGTTTATCTCAGCCTATGCTACCCTCCAGTCCCTCGACTTCTTGGCGCTGACGGAAACATGGATTACCACAGAAAACATTGCTACTCCTACTGCTCTCTCCTCGTCTGACCACGTGTTCTCGCATACCACGAGAGCATCTGGTCAGCGGGGTGGTGGCACTGGAATCCTCATCTCTCCCAAGTGGACATTCTCTCTTTCTCCCCTGACCCATCTGTCTATCTCCTCCTTTGAATTCCATGCTGTCACAGTCACTAGCCCATTAAAGCTTAACATCCTTATCATTTATCGCCCTTCAGGTTCCCTTGGAGAGTTCATCAATGAGCTTGACGCCTTGATAAGTTCCTTTCCTGAGGACGGCTCACCCCTCACAATTCTGGGTGACTTTAACCTCCCTACGTCTACCTTTGACTCATTTCTCTCTGCCTCCTTCTTTCCACTCCTCTCCTCTTTTGACCTCACCCTCTCACTGTCCCCCCCTACTCACAAGGCAGGCAATACGCTTGACCTCATCTTTACTAGATGCTGTTCTTCTACTAATCTCACTGCAAATCCCCTCCAAGTCTCCGACCACTACCTTGTATCCTTTTCCCTCTCACTCTCCTCCAACACTACTCACTCTGCCCCTTCTCAGATGGTATTGCGCCGTCGCAACCTTCGCTCTCTCTCTCCTGCTACTCTCTCCTCTTCCATCCTATCATCTCTTCCCTCTGCTCAATCCTTCTCCAACCAATCTCCTGATTCTGCCTCCTCAACCCTCCTCTCCTCCCTTTCTGCATCCTTTGACTCTCTATGTCCCCTATCCTCCCGGCTGGCTCGGTCCTCCCCTCCTGCTCCGTGGCTTGACAACTCATTGCGAGCTCACAGAACAGGGCTCCGGGCAGCCGAGCGGAAATGGAGGAAAACTAGCCTCCCTGCGGACCTGGCATCTTTTCACTCCCTCCTCTCCACATTTTCTTCCTCTGTTTCTGCTGCTAAAGCCACTTTCTACCACTCTAAATTCCAAGCATCTGCCTCTAACCCTAGGAAGCTCTTTGCCACCTTCTCCTCCCTCCTGAATCCCCCCCGCCCCCTCCTCCCTCTCTGCGGATGACTTTGTCAACCATTTTGAAAAGAAGGTCGACAACATCCGATCCTCGTTTGTTAACCTGTTTGGTATAGGGGGCAGTATTGAGAATTTTGGAAAAAATATGTTCCCATTTTTAACTGCCTCCTACACCAACTCAGAAGCTAGAATATGCATATTATTGTTCAGGTTTGGATAGAAAACACTCTGAATTTTCTAAAACTGTTTGAATGGTGTCTGTGAGTATAACAGAACTCCTATGGCAGGCAAAAACCTGACAAGGCTTCAAGCAGGAAGTACCCTGTCTGACAAGGAGTCGTGCGTCTTACCTCTTTTTATTGAAAAGTAAGGATCTTAGCTGTAACGTGACAATTCCCAGGGCTCCAATAGGCTCTCAGAGCCCGCGAAATAACTGAAGGTTTACGAGGGAACCTCAGGCTGAAACATATTATCGCCTTTTGTAAGTGGCTGCTCGGAGGACCTTTCAATGATGCGCGTGCATGAGTCGCTTCTGAGGAGAAATTTTATTCGGCTGTTTAGGCTCAATGCATACTCCCGGTCGGAATATTATCACTTCTCTACGACATAAATGGCATAAAAATTGGTTTTAAACAGCGGTTGACATGCTTCGAAGTACGGTAATGGAATATTTAGACATTTTTGACACGCCAATGCGCCATGCGCGGGACCGCGAAGAAGCATTCTAGAACTCACGAACAAAACGTCGCTGTTTGGATATAACGATGGATTATTTGGGACCAAACCAACATTTGTTATTGAAGTAGAAGTCCTGGCAGTGTATTCTGATGAAGAACAAGCAAGGTAAGAACATTTTTCTTATAGGAAATGTGATTTTGGTGGAGGCTGAACTGGGTGGGTATCTAAATAGCTAGCCCTGTAATGCCGGGCTATGTACTTAGATTATTGCAAAATGTGCTTCATCCGAAAAGCTATTTTAAAATCGGACATATCGAGTGCATAGAGGGGTAATGTATCTATAATTCTTAAAATAATTGTTATGCTTTTTGTGAACGTTTATCGTGAGTAATTTAGCAAACTGTTAGTAAATTCACCGGAAGTTTGCGGTGGTTATGCTTTTTCTGAACGTCACATGCTAATGTAAAAAGCTGGTTTTTGATATAAATATGAACTTGATTGAACAGACATGCATGTATTGTATAACACAATGTCCTAGGTGTGTCATCTGATGAAGATCATAAAAGGTTAGTGCTGCATTTAGCTGTGGTTTGGGTTTATGTGACATGATATGCTAGCTTGAAAAATGGGTGTCAGATTTTTTCTGGCTGGGTACTCTGCTAACATAATCTAATGTTTTGCTTTTGTTGTAAAGCCTTTTTGAAATCGGACAGTGGGGTTAGATTAACGAGATTCTTGTCTTTAAATAGCTGTGAAATAGTCATATGTTTGAGAAATTGAAGTTATAGCATTTCTAACGATTCAAAAATCGCGCCACTGGATTGAAGTGGCTGTTACGTAGGTGGGACGAAATCGTCCCACATACCCCAGAGAGGTTAAGTCAAACGACACCGCTGGTCCTGTTCACTTTGCCCTACCCTATGCTTTGACCTCTTTCTCCTCTCTCTCTCCAGATGAAATCTTGCGACTTGTGACGGCCGGCCGCCCAACAACCTGCCCGCTTGACCCTATTCCCTCCTCTCTTCTCCAGACCATTTCCGGAGAACTTCTCCCTTACCTCACCTCGCTCATCAACTCATCCTTGACCGCTGGCTACGTCCCTTCCGTCTTCAAGAGAGCGAGAGTTGCACCCCTTCTCAAAAAACCTACACTCGATCCCTCCGATGTCAACAACTACAGACCAGTATCCCTTCTTTCTTTTCTCTCCAAAACTCTTGAGCGTGCCGTCCTTGGCCAGCTCTCTTGCTATCTCTCTCAGAATGACCATCTTGATCCAAATCAGTCAGGTTTCAACTGGTCATTCAACTGAGACTGCTCTTCTCTGTGTCACGGAGGCTCTCCGCACTGCTAAAGCTAACTCTCTCTCCTCTGCTCTCGTCCTTCTAGACCTATCTGCTGCCTTTGATACTGTGAACCATCAGATCCCCCTCTCCACCCTCTCTGAGTTGGGCATCTCCGGCGCGGCTCACTCTTGGACTGCGTCCTACCTGACAGGTCGCTCCTACCAGGTGGCATGGCGAGAATCCGTCTCCGCACCACATGCTCTCACCACTGGTGTCCCCCAGGGCTCAGTTCTAGGCCCTCTCCTATTCTCGCTATACACCAAGTCACTTGGCTCTGTCATATCCTCACATGGTCTCTCCTATCATTGCTATGCAGACGACACACAATTAATCTTCTCCTTTCCCCCTTCTGATAACCAGGTGGCGAATCTCATCTCTGCATGTCTGGCAGACATATCAGTGTGGATGACGGATCACCACCTCAAGCTGATCCTCAGCAAGACGAAGCTGCTCTTCCTCCCGGGGAAGGACCTCCCATTCCATGATCTCGCCATCACGGTTGACAACTCCATTGTGTCCTCTTCCCAGAGTGCTAAGAGCCTTGGCGTGACCCTGGACAACACCCTGTTGTTCTCCGCTAACATCTTTGTGGTGACCCGATCCTCTAGGTTCATGCTCTACAACATTCGCAGAGTACGACCCTGCCTCACACAGGAAGCGGCGCAGGTCCTAATCCAGGCACTTGTCATCTCCCGTCTGGATTACTGCAACTCGCTGTTGGCGGGGCTCCCTGCCTGTGCCATTAAACCCCTACAACTCATCCAGACTCTGTGAGTGAGTTTATAAAGAAGTGCATTGGAGATGTTGTTCCCACTGTGACTATTAAAACCTACCCTAACCAGAAACTGTGGATGGATGGCGGCATTCGCGCAAAACTGAAAGCGCAAACCATCGCATTTAACCATGAGGTCGGGGAATATGGCTGAATATAAACAGTGTAGTTATTCCCTCCGCAAGGTAATCAAACAAGCGAAATGCTGGTACAGGGACAAGGTGGAGTCGCAATTCAACAGCTCAGACACAAGACGTATGTGACAGGGTCTACAGGAAATCACAGACTACAAAAAGAAAACCAGCCATGTCACGGACACCGACATCACGCTTCCAAACAAACTAAACACCTTCTTTGCCCGCTTTGAGGATAATACAGTGCCACCGTTGCGGCCCGCTAACAAGGACTGCGCCTCCCCCCTCTCCTTTTCCATGGCCGACGTGAGTAAAAAATTTAAACATGTTAACCCTCGCAAGGCTGGTGGCCCAGATGGCATCCTTATTCGTGTCCTCAGAGCGTGCCCAGACCAGCTGGATGGTGTGTTTACGGACATATTCAATTGCTCCCTATCCCAGTCTGTTGTCCCCACATGCTTCAAGATGGCTACCATTGTTCCTGTACCCAAGAAGGCAAAGATAACTGAACTAAATGACTACCACCCCGTAGCACTCACTTCTGTCATCATGAAGTGCTTTGAGAGACTAGTCAAGGATCATATCACCTCCACCTTACCGGCCACCCTAGACCCACTTCAGTTTCCATACCGCCACAACAAGTCCACAGATGACGCAATTGCCATCACACTGCACACTGCCCTATCCCATCTGGACAAGAGGAATACCTAAGAATGCTGTTCATTGACTACAGCTCAGCATTCAACACCATAGTACCCTCCGAGCTCATCACCAAGCTGGAGGCAGTGGGTCTCAACCCCGCCCTGTGCTATTGGGTCCTGGACTTTCTGATGGGTCGCCTTCAGGTGGTGAAGGTAGGAAACAACATCTCCACTTCGCTGACCCTCAACACTGGGGCCCCACAAGGCTGCGTGCTCAGCCCCTTCCTGTACTCCCTGTTCACCCTTAGACTGCGTGACCATGCACACCTCCAAATCAATCATCAAGTTTTCAGATGACACAGTAGTGGGCTTGATAACCAACAACAACGAGACAGCCTACAAGGAGGAGGGGAGTGCACTCGGAGTGTGGTGTCAGGAAAACAACCTCTCACTCAACGTCAACAAAACAAAGGAGATGATCGTAGACTTCAGCAAACAGCAGATGCAGCTCCCCCCTATCCACATCGAAGGGACAGCAGTGGAGACAGTGGAAAGTTATAAGTTCCTCGGCATACACACCACAGACAGACAGAAATGGTCCACCCACACAGACAGTGTGGTGAAGAAGGCGCAACAGTGCCTCTTCAACCTCAGGAGGCTGAAGAAATCTGGCTTGTCACCCAAAACCCTAACAAACTTTTACAGATGCACAATCGAGAGCATCCTGTCGAGCTGTATCACAACCTGGTACGGCAACTGCACCGCCCTCAACCGCAAGGCTCTCCGGAGTCTGCACAACACATCACCAGTGGGCAAACTACTTGCCCTCCATGACACCTACAGCACCCGATGTCACAGGAAGGCCAAAAAGATCATCAAGGACAAAAACCAACCGATCCACTGCCTGTTCACACCGCTACCATCCAAAAGGCGAGGTCAGTACAGGTGCATCAAAGCTGGGACCGAGAGACTGAAAAACAGGCCATCAGACTGCTAAACAGCAATTACTAACTCAGAGAGGCTTCTGCCTAAATTGAGACCCAATCACTGGCCAATTTAATAAATGGATCACTGGTCACTTTGAACAATGCCACTTTAAATAATACCACTTTAATGTTTACATATCTTACATTACAAATATATAACATGTATATACTGTATTTTATACCATCTATTGCACCTTGCCTATGCCGCTCATCCATCACTCATCCATATACTTATATGTACATATTCTCATTCACCCCTTTAGATTTGTGTGTATTTGGTAGTTGTTGGGGAATTGTTAGATAACTTGTTAGATGTTTCTGCACTGTCAGAACTAGAAGCACAAGCATTTCGTTACACTTGCATTAACATCTGCTAACCATGTGTATGTGACCAATAACATTTGATTTGAAACTAATTACGGCATGATTAGCATGCTATTTGCAAGCTTAAAAGAATTGGACCCTTTTTTTCAATTTTCGCCTGAAGCAAGGATATGCATATTCTTGATACCATTTGAAAGGAAACACTTTGAAGTTTGTGGAAACGTGAAAAGAATGTAGGAGAATATAACACATTAGATCTGGTAAAAGATAATCCAAAGAAAAAAACGTGTTTTTTGGTATTTTTTTTGTTCCATCATCTTTGAAATGCAAGAGAAAGGCCTGCCATGTATTATTTCAGCACTGGCAGCAGTGTATGTGCAAAGTTTTAGACAGATCCAATGAACCGTTTCATTTCTTCTCAAAATGTTGTATCAAGACTGCCCAAATGTGCCTAATTGGTTTATTAATAACTCTCCTCAAACAATAGCATGGTATTATTTAACTGTAATAGCTACTGTAAATTCGACAGTGCAGTTAGATTAACAAGAATCTAAGCTTTCTGCCAATATCAGATACGTCTATGTCCTGGGAAATGTTCTTGTTCCTTACAACCTCATGGTAATCGCATTAGCCTACGTTAGCTCAACTGTCCAGAGGTTAAATTCAAGGTCAGAATACGCATAAAGAGTGTACATGCCAAATGTTGTCTTATGTATTAGGGTTATGAGAGGTGTCCCCCAGACTAACATAAGGTGATGTACTTTGTCACAACACACACTTACCAAAAATATATACATATTTTAGTGACACATACTGAAACTTTACGTGTTTTAACGTTTCACAGTTTGCTTCTTTGATTTCACAATGTAGGCCTACCTTCCTCCATCCATAACATTATTGTCACAACGTCCACAGAAGGTGGCGCCTCTCCCCGTTCGGGTGGCGCCTCTCCCCGTTCGGGCGGCGCTCGGCGGTCTTCGTCGCCGGCCTACTAGCTGCCACCGATCACCTTTTCTGTTTTCGTTCGGTAATGTCTGATTAGGGTAGCACCTGTTTTGTGTTTAGTAATTAGTGGGGTATTTAGTCTGTCTGTTTTTTGTTTGGGGTTGTGCGGGATTGTTTCGTTTCTGTTGATGAAGGTTGGGGGAGATTTGCCTGTCCTTAGACCGTTTTGGGCATTTGGGTTGCTGGGCTGCGTCCCGCCACGTTCCTAGACTGTTTTTGTCTTGTTGGGAATTGTTTTACCCTGCCTTGTAGGTTCGGTACTTTGGACTGTTGCTTTCTTTATTAAGCGTGTTTCACGTACCTGAGTCTCCTGCGCCTGACTTCACCCCTCCTGCATATCTATTGCATGACAATTATGTTGTTTCTCTTCCTCAAACTAGACTTACCGCTCTATTCAGAATCATACATGGTTAGAAACTTGTTACACAAGGTATCTATCTCTAAACCATCACTGTGTCATGACGTTGCCCTCTTTGAGTACAGGGAGCACAGTTGACCCCCTCCCCCTTGCACCATCCCCCTACCTACCTCTCCCTACCCAGGCCCGGTGAAGGCGGTCATAAATTCCAAAGGAAATGTCCTGCCGCCAAGCCCAGTTGAGACACAGAGGGGTTTCATAGAGATAAAAGGAAATTCGTACAACTCACAGAATTGGGGAACCGAATGACATTTATGTTCTGGAGAAGGTATAAAAGATCGGTGAAGAATCCAGCTACGAACTGGTCCGCTTGGTACAATTTTGTGATACTCAGAAGAGACAATATAGCCATATTACCATAAAACTGTTTATATAATAGCCTCAGCTATGGGACTTGCATCTAAATGGTTGTATAAAATGTATTAATAAGGATAAAGCTATTTGGAATACGTTGAGATGCTATGTACTGATGTTAATGTGATAGAATGTATTTCTGTTCAAAGCTTAAATCAGTCATCAGCACGCCCCCCAGGGACACAGACAGGACCAGGCGTCATGTGACAAGCCTGTTCTATGTTCACGAATAAAAACCCCACCCAGGGTTACTTTCTTCAGACCAGGCCTCCACTCCATTGCGAGTTGGCCAATAGGTTTGACCATCCAATTCCTCTACTGAAA
This sequence comes from Salmo trutta, assembly GCF_901001165.1. Classification (NCBI taxonomy): domain Eukaryota; kingdom Metazoa; phylum Chordata; class Actinopteri; order Salmoniformes; family Salmonidae; genus Salmo; species Salmo trutta. Next base: position 23,968,464 of record NC_042985.1, read on the forward strand.
GTTAACTTTTAGACTACCGATACCGACAGAATAAGAACAAGTCTTTGATATTAAATATTAGTCTGCAGCTAAGTAAATTATATCATTGAACGCGAAGACCGACGAAACATCCATTCTATAACGACATTAATGAATGTCGCTTTGAAAGATCCATTCTAACCGAGAGAGAGAGAACAGGACAAAACTCTCCAACAGAACAGAACTCTCCAACAAGGATCCCGACACACACTGAGCGTAAATATATATTGATTGCAATCGTTCCCGAATGAGTGAGCGTTCATGTGCAAAGGATTAGCATATCAATTGATAATATTAATGAACTCTGTGTGCCTTCTCAGCTGCCCTTAATGACCCTTTGTTTAACAAGACACCAGCCATGCCTGTTTAGCCCACTAGGGCACATTACCAATTCTTTGTGACGATAATTACTGTTTGTATGCTTTCTGTGACCGAAGCAGGGTGTTTTTTCCAGGGAGCCCATGGCCTGTTGAAGAGGACTATCGGTCTGCTGATGATTGCTTTTGTCCGAAGCTTCAACTTCAACAAATCCAATGAGATTACACATAGTACTAAGGAATCAGATAGTTGGGGCATGACAACTTCAGATAAGTACTCCAACTTCATAAGAACTGCGGGTCAGCTCTGTTTTCACTAGGATCAGACTTAGGGCTCTATAAAATCTGTTTTATTTTTTGCCTGATTCCATTAGATTTTTTCAAAATTTCATTTTGTTTTTCCAGGTTTCAGGTTTTCGCTCTGAAAAAAGCACACTTTATTAATAGAAAAGTTGCAGGAAATACAAATCACTGATGCATTCTTTTCATGCCTTATGATAAACTTGGACTAATAAATGTTCAATAAGATTCCCTACTAAGTTCAATGCATTTAGTAATTTTGATGAATTCTGTTTTAATGTCTGGATTCCTTGATTCCGTTATTTTACTTTGCAGCTGCTGCAAATGCTTAGTAAAGCTGGGCCTAAGTCTGCTCCATCTTGCTTAGGACAGGAGAGGCTGCGGCCCAGGTCCAGGTCTAGTCCGTAAATACAGATCAGTGGTCCTGGGCTTTGCCCCCACTGGAGCCGAGCTGCAGGTTGGAGCGCAGCTTATTCATGCAGTTGAGAGTGTCCAGCAGGAACGACCGTGTCGTGTTAATCTCCATCAGTCAGGTTGTCCAGCTGGAGAGGGAAAGATGGAGAGGGGGATAAAAAGAGAAGAGAATGTAAATATGGGGAAAAATAATGTTTCTACACAAAGTTCACACATTTAACAACATATACAGATGCATTCATCTAACTATGCTTTACTTCTATCATCTTATTAATGGCAAGTCTTTCTTCCTGTAAAAGTGTGTTGGGACCGTTGTGTAAATGTATGTGAAATAAAGTTGGATTGAGGGAGTTAGTTTTGCTTGAATTTCTTGTTTTCACATGCAAAACTGTTTGCTCTTGATATAAACCCATGTATCACTTTATCTGCCTTTCCAGACTAGACTATGTTTCTGAACAATCTATCATGCTGCCTTATTGACAATATGACCTGGTGGCGCCGACTACTGTTCCATTTGAGCAGGGCGGTCGGCCCTCATCGGTTTTGCTCAGTCACATGAGGGGCCATAACCTGGTTCTAATAAAACTTCCTCAGTGATTGATTGATACCTTGGCGTGTGCTTCCTGCTGGCTGATGAAGCTGTCAGTGGAGAGGCGGAGTTTGGCGATGCGCGTGTCCCAGATGTCCTTCACCAGTACAGATCTCATCCGCTTTGGGAATGTTATCAGATGCACTGCAGAGAAACAGGGATATATGAAAACACACTGAACACACAATTAGGAGCCACCTTCCAATTCCAGTCAAGTTATAAGTCAATAGCTATAACCAAACTAAGACAATATATCCAAGCTTAAAGTTAGGAAGTGTAGGATGATATTGACTGATTGAGCAGCAGCTTGGTCCGCTCCATGTAGTATGGACTGGGGACAGGGGTGAATGTGTCTTCCTTCCTCTCTAGCTCTCTTATCTCCTCCAGTTTCTCTGTACACAGATGAAAAAGGAAAGAAGTTCAGCTCTGACAATGGTTTAAGTAGAGGTACCATCTTTGTAGAGAATATATTAACAGATAATTTATACATATTGATATTTAACCAGGACTATGATAAACCCTCTGAGAGACACCTGTCTCCTTAACTTACCTACATCCATCCACTCTGGTGGCACAATCCTGCCTCTGTTTCAGATTGAGGGCCTGCCACACAGGCACATCGACTGGTAGCCCTGGGTTAAAAGGACCAAGACCGCCCTGGAGACAGAAATCCACTTCCGACTCATACTTGGCAGAATGTAAACAAACGTACAGTATCAGTAACGTTAGCTAGTTAGCCATGTCCCATCCCCATGGATCTGACAGAAAAACATGGGAGCCTGGAGTGTAGCTAACTAGTTAGATAGCTAGTAAATTACTGTGGGCTATATTCATGTAGCTAGCTAACGTTAGCAGTTATGAATTAGCTAGTTATTAAACAACATCCGTGATCAGGCCAGAAAAATAGCCTGGTTAGCAAGTTCATGTGATACTAGCTAGCAAGCTAGGCTAACGTCGTAACTAAACAAGAAACTGGTTTGACGTTAACCAACTCTCTCAGCACATATCAAAGTTACAGAGATGAATATCCATATATTTAGATGTCTTTCTTTCATTGATCCTATATTCTGAGCCCCTTCTCTCTATGTTTCCTAGTCTGTCTACAAAATTCAAATTAAAGGCACAACATATTTAAAGGAATGGCTTAAAATAAATAAATCCTATTGAATGAAAACTCCACGAGAAAATATGTTGGCCAGCAAGTGGGAAGGTTTTCAGCGTCGAATGTAATGTATTCAGCACATGCAAGGGAACCACCTCAAATGTTCTACTGCTTAAGCTCCTGTTCCGCTTATAGAATATTAGCTCTAAAGTATTGTGGAGCTCCTGCACCTAAATGTAAACAGTAATGGCACCCAAACTGAGTACCGACACCTATTTCAGTCCAAGCACTGGATAAATCAGACTACTAACTACTGAGAAGTACTGTCGGAATTGGGCCCTATGCTAGTAGTTCCATCATATTCTCTGATAGGTTATGGAAAGTTCTTTGGGGTAGGGACTCTTTCAGGAATAATTTTTTCACCAGACCATTTGTCATGGCCCCTTACTTCTACCAGGGATGGTTTAGAATAAACTTTTCTATACTGTCTCAGCTTCTATATCTTGTCTTGATGGACCCTCATAGATTGGAAAGTATTTTCTGGACTCCCAAGTGGGTGGCACAGCGGTCTAAGGCACTGCATCGCAGTACTTGAGGCATCATTACAGACCCAGGTTCGATCCCAGGCTGTGTCACAACCAGCTGTGACTGGGAGTCCTATAAGGAGGCGCACAATTGTCCGGGTTAGGGGAGGGTTTGGCCGGGGAGGTTTTACTTGGCTCATTACACTCTAGCGACTCCTTGTGGTGGGCCGGGCGCAGGCTGACCACGGTCATCAGTTGAATGGTGTTTTCGCCAACACATTGGTGTAGTTAGCTTCCAGGTTAAGCGGGCGGGTGTTAAGGAGCGCAGTTTGGCGGGTCATGTTTCGGAGGACACATGACTCGACCTTCGCCTCTCCCGAGCCCGTTGGGGAGTTGCACCAATGAGACAAGATTGAAAAAGGGGGGTAAAAAATAAATGAAAATGGGAAGTATTTTCCATTAATATCCACTGTATGCTGTCTCAACCCAAAGTGATGGAACACTGCTTCCTAAATTGAACACCTAACTCATTCAGATATATGGATCCGTCAAGTGTGTTGGGCAGCGCTAGGGTAAGGGAGTGATTTTAGAAAAAGGCATTAAAAAACATGCATAATATCTGAAAAGTTAAATTTTATTTGTACATTCAGTCCAAACATTTTTTTAACATAAAGGTTTAACATATCAAAACCTCACAAATTATTTTACTTAGGCTTTTATATCTTAATCCAACCCGAAATATATAATTCATGAATCAATAATAATAACATGGACATTTAGCAGATGCTTTTATCCCAAGTGACTTACAGTTTATTACTTATGCAATAACCAGATTCATTTCAGCAAATAAAGTAAAGAATAATCAGATCATCTTTTAACAAATAAATACTAAGCTATCTCTTATAAGAAAAACAGGAGGGAAACCGTTCAGAGAATATAAACATTAAGACTTAATAGGTTGTGAGAAAAAAAAAACATATCTCTTGTTGATTACAATTCTGTAATATTTCAATAAGTCAAATCTCAGAACAATAATTTATAATGTCTATCATCTCTGTAACACTACTATTTCTGAAGAACCTAAAGTATCAATATAAGTGTAAATAAATGATATTCATGTTTCCCTACCATTCAGAATTACGCATACATCTTCATTAACTATTAGCATACAAAAACCGTACTCAAAAAACGAGAAAGAAAATTAACACGTTGCATTGAATGACACCAAGGTCTTGATCACCTTGATCCTCCCTACTACAGGAACAAAGATCCCAATGGTACCTGTGTCCTGCTTGCCCATGAAAATAGACTGGCCAATGCTCCGAAAGCTCTCTTCCCTGTGAGAGCAATTCACTGGGAACAAAGACTTAGCATTCAGCACTTAGCATTCCTGCGCTACAGTAGTATTAGCACGTCCAACGCCGTTTTGGCTGCAATGTCTTTGTCTAGTGCAGTGCAGTCACTCGGCTGGGAGGCTTAGCACAGGTGCAGGACAGACTTGTTGATCTCAGGGTTTGTCCAGTCATTCCTGAGGTCGTCGAGGTGATTGTCGAAGTCAATCAGGCTCTCGTAGGACCTGCCCTCCAGCAGAGCCGACGTGATCTTCTGAGCCTCACACCAGTCCTCAAAGCAGTCCCTGGAACACACACAAACCAACACTCCAGAACCTCAGCTCCACGTTCGAGAATCACAAATCAAATCAAATTGCATGCACCGAATATAACTGGTGTAGACTTCACCTTGAAATGCTTGCTTACGAACCCTTCCCAACAACGCAGTTTAAAAATAAAACAGAGGAATAAAATAAAATACACAAGAAGTGAGTATCAGTACCAGATCAATGTGGAACTATATACAGGGAGTATCAGTACCAGATCACTGTGGAACTATATACAGGGAGTATCAGTACCAGATCACTGTGGAGCTATATTTGATTTTATTTTTACCTTTATTTAACTAGGCAAGTCAGTTAAGAACAAATTCTTATTTTCAATGACGGCCTTGTTCAGGAGCAGAACGACAGATTTGTACCTTGTCAGCTTGTGGATTTGAACTTGCAACCTTTCGGTTACTAATCCAATGCTCTAACCACTAGGCTACGCTGCCACCCCATATACAGGGAGTATCAGTACCAGATCACTGTGTAACTATATACAGGGAGTATCAGTACCAGATCAATGTGTAACTATATACAGGGAGTATCAGTACCAGATCAATGTGGAGCTATATACAGGGAGTATCAGTACCAGTATATACAGGGAGTATCAGTACCAGATCAATGTGTAACTATATACAGGGAGTATCAGTACCAGATCAATGTGTAACTATATACAGGGAGTATCAGTACCAGATCAATGTGTAACTATATACAGGGAGTATCAGTACCAGATCAATGTGGAGCTATATACAGGGAGTATCAGTACAGGGAGTATCAGTACCAGTATATACAGGGAGTATCAGTACCAGATCAATGTGCAGAGGTACAAGGTATTTGAGGTAGATATGTACATGAAGGCAGGGTAAAGTAACTAGGCATCAGGATAGATAATAATAAGAGTAAAATAAATATCTACCACAGTGGGTTCTATTTCACTAACAGATATTGGCATAGTACACCATGTCGTTCCAAATCTTTTTGGATAAATGGCTGTTCAGTAGCTGTGATATATCTATCCCACATGACATATTAGGTCAGCTCAGGAACACTTACACATTACAGTCCCTGCATTTCCACTTGTTTTCATGGTGGTCATAGATGGCTAATATGGGCTCATAGCAGCCCATGGTGAATCTGGTGCTGTCCACCTGAGGAACACAACATTATTAGAGATATGGTGGTCAGTGTAGGTCTTATGTGTGAATTCAGTAATGTGGCAGTTCTGATACTGGACAGCTAATAAGAGGATTACCATAATCATTGCCGCTTCGCTGAAGTTCTCTGCAATCCTGGCCCCAACTTTTTCAGCAACCTGGTTAGGTCTGTGGGAGTCAAAAGAAGACAGAGTACATTGTGTATCATATCAACACAACTCTCCACAGAGCTTGAAAGGGATCCTGTATCAAAATCTTGTTACCTGAAGTCCTTTGTGCGCTCGTTGGCTTGGTAATACCCAGCTATGACATATTTGTTCTCTTTACACCACGTGTCAATCTGGAAATGGGGAAAGAAAAAAATATATTAGCTTGTTTGACTAGCTGACTAAACTCAACACCACTGTGAAGGACGTTTCTTATAAACTCCACCAATGGACACGTTGAAACAGGTTGAAACATCAGAAACTTCTTTCACCATGATGTTGAGTTTAGCTTGACGCGTCAGCAGGACTGCTAGCTGGTAATGCACTTCTACTTCAACAGGCCCAGTAACTTGCAGTGGTGAACATGCAGTGGAGTAACATGAACATTTTTGAAACATGACATGTGAATAGAAGATAAAGACGATCAATTCACTCACCAATGTAAGTGCCACTTCCAGCATAGGTGCTAATGCAAGTGTGCCGTGGAATAGTGGTATACAATCCACACAGAGGATTGGAGTGGAGTGGCTGTCTTTTTTCTTCTCCTTCTGTTTCTCAGCAACCAGTAATCCGTTCACGGCGCAATGAGGATATTTAGCAGCATGCAAAAGCATCTTGCAATAAGCCTGAGTTGTCAATTTAATACTCATTCTCATTTCGAGATAAACACTAAACTAGCTAATTGTACAAGGATGGTCTGGAGACTGCTAGCTTGACAGCTAGCCAACGGATATCATACCCGATACCACAGAGAGGCAGTGACAGCTCTGCCAGGTTGACTACGGTAATCGAGTCTCTTGTAACTAGCTACCTACATAAAGGTCACTTTTCGTGAATGTTACAGTGTATTAATGTTGTATGTTGGTCACGACGGCAACGTTATATCCTACTACAAATGTACGCTGCTTGGCTTCTCTCTGGTGGTTTGCACCGGTACCATACTACACACACACACACACACACCGCTGTGAAACAGGCAAGAATAACTAAGTACTTCCGGGTAACGGATTTTTGGAATACTTCAGAATAAAAATCCAGCCCTGTATACTTTGTAAATGAATAACTAGGGCGAAAATTATGGTAAATGTGGACAATTATCGATACATCGTATACTACTTATCATACAAAGAATAATTAAAAGTAATTATATAAGACATGTCATTTATTTGTTGATATGTTTATTTTTTAAAGCCTAAATGGTCATCAATGTTTTTTGTGTGAGTACTCATTTATTGCACATTATAAAAGTATCTGTACGTTGTGTCACAGTAAAAGGGGGTTCCACTCTACTCAGGAGCACTTCTAGTTTCCAAATCCAGAGTTTACACCCAGAGGAGCATCACTGCTGATTTGGTGGACTTTAAAGAGTGGCCCATCAACTTAAATCCAATGTCCAATATGACAAATCTGTTTTATTTAAGTTGATGGGCCACTCTATAAGGCCCACCAAATGAGCTGTGACACTCCTCTGGATGTAAACTCTATGGATTTGGAAACTTTGAGTGCTCCTAAGTAGAATGGGTTGTGTACTACAGTGCAAAAAGAAAAACGCACTGAACAGTGTTCAATATGAATGGGTTAATTAAGAATGGTATTTACAAGTGTTTTTGAAAGTTGATTATTATAATTATTAATATTGTTATTACTTTTAGTATTAATAGTAGCATTATAAATCATGTTTTGTTATTTATTACTGTTCTTACCATGATAACTATTTAGTCATCATTAGTTTTATCTCAATCTCTTCATTCAAAGACTCAGCCATGGACACTCTTACTGACAGTTGTGGCTGCTTTGTGATGTATTGTTGTCTCTACCTTCTTGCCCTTTGTGCTGTTGTCTGGGCCCAATAATGTTTATACCGTGTTTTGTGCTGCTACCATGTTTTTGTCATGCTGTGTTGCTACCATGCTATGTTGTTGTCTTAAGTCTCTCTTTATGTAGTGTTTTGTTGTCTGTCTTCTCGTGATTTGTCTTTTGTCCTATACTTTTTATTTAATTTATTTTTAATCCCAGCACCCGTGACCAGCAGGAGGCCTTTTGTCTTTTGGTAGGCCGTCATTGTAAATAAGAATTTGTTCTTAACTGACTTGCCTAGTTAAATAAAGGTTACATAAAATTAATTGTAATGCTGTTAACAATAATGCCAATGCTATAATATTATTTGTGCTATAATGGCGATTAACTGTATTGCTTTTTCACAAAATTCTAAGTCTGCTAGCATTTCCTCAAAATGTTACGAATTTCGAACATTTGTATAATTTTTCACCATCTTCATTGCGAAACTTTTATTTAAAGTAAAATCACCGAGGTCACGGCCTTATTCTTGCTAGGTCTTGCTTATTCTTGCTGGCGGGACGAAGGTAGCACACACCCGGGTTGAATCCACACCATATGGCAGGCCACAAACACCATTTTGGTTCATCTCAGGGCACAATGCTGCGCAACATGGTAGCGAATGAACACCAGTTTCGCTACATTAATGTCGTAAAAGTTCGAATTAAATTGCACAGCTAAATGAATCACCACTCACATTATTTTACAAACATATTTTAATATGTATATAATAGTGTGACTACGTTTGACCTACCACAGTTTCCCATAATCCCTCACTATGCACGTATTTCCGGTTAATCACACTTCCTTTATGGTTTTTGGAGCGTCGGCGAAAGGAGAAAAAGTAAGAGATGTCGGGTGAATTTTCTAAATTATTAGACGTCTGATATACAGCTATCATAGAACATATTATATAGTTTTTTTTAATGAAGATAAACATGCTACATGTCTGCTGTGTAATCAGCAATGGATTTGACAATGTTTCCGAAAGAGCCGAGTGAAGAGATTGACATTGATATTGACATTGAAAAGAGGCAGACAAGACAAGGGGCAAATATGCAATGGTTGGCTAGGCTAGCTAGCATCCTAGCTAACGTTAGTTAAGGTGCCCTTTTCCTGTATGTAGTATAATGTTTTGTGGGTATTCCTCCTCATAGTCATTTGTAATGTTACTGTGGAGTTTAGACCGGAGCAGGAATATTACACAAGGAATAGCATGTTGGATGTCTGCTATGTATTTGACCTTGTGCCAGTTAGCGATGATTAGCATCGTTAGTTTGAGTGTGAGCCTTCTAGCTACTAACGTTTGAACCAATGATGTGTATAAACCCCGGATGCCTGACGGGGCGCTGTATTGAGATCACTGCGTAGTCATCTTGGTACTCCTCAATTGTAACACAGATTTTTGGAAGCAATAGAAATGCATTTTTTTAATTTCGCCATTCGTTTTTGACACGTTAATTCTATTAGACATCTTCATGCATATTTTTACATTGAGAGCGAAGTAAACAATTTCCTAATATATTTGTTTAGTACTAATGTTACTGTCCAACAACAAATATACTTAAACGCATACAATTTTGTCTCTCAATGACCATTACATAGGCTGCAGTCCAAACACTTAAAACAGATTATCCCCTCAGCCCTCAAATATTAAGTGGACACTTTTGATGACATATCATGACGTCTGACGAGTGTACACTTGCAGGGTGAGGAAGGAATGATTTTTAAATGGGGATTTTTTTTCTGTAAGGCTATTAAGACTCTATACAAATGGTAACAGCTCTATCAAATTGAAATATGGCACCTCACCTAGATTTGAGTTAAAGAGGAATTAGGCAAGGTTGTCCTATCTCTCCGTACCTGTTTTTATTAATTACCCAACTTCATACAAATTCTTTAAATAATAGTCCTGTACAGGGTATTTCCATAGCTGGTAAATAAATTATTATAAGCCACCTGGCTGACGATACTACACTTTTTCTGAAAGATGCTAACCAAATTCCCATATCGATCAATGTGATATAGACCAGACACTTTGGAAAAGGATTGTATCTTAACATTAATAAATGTGAACTCATGGCTGTCAAGATTGTGTGACACCTTCATATTATGGTATTCCAGTTAAGAAGAACTTACATATTTAGGCATAATCATTACAAAGGATCAGAAGTCAGGATCAGAAGATGCTTACAAAATTTGAACCCTCTTATTTAAAAAACACAGAAGAAGTTAAATCAATGGCTACAGAGGGACTTATCTATAAAAGGAAGAGACCTTCAGCCTTGGTTATTAGGAATCTCTAGATTAACATATGGCGCTCTATCTTTATACCTTGACGGTAAAATAAGCAAGGAGATAGACCAGATGCTTTTCAACTTTCTGTTGGGAAACCGTACCCATTAAATTAGGAAAACTGTTGTAATGAACACTTATGAGAATGGTGGGCTGAATTTTCTGGACTTTACTACCTTAAATAATACTTTTAAGATCAATTGGATAAAACAATTCCTAAGAAGACCCACTTCTATGTGGATTTTTTTCCCTCGTCATGTCTTCTCTACTTTTGGTGGCCTTAACTTCATGTTGGTTTGCAATTATAATATTGACAAAGTTCCACTGAAACTTTCTGCTTTTCATCGGCAGGTTTTCTTGTCATGGTCCTTAATTTATGCTTATACATTTTCTCTACACAGATATTATATATGGAATAATCGGGATATATTGTATAAAAATACTTTTTTGTTTTTAGAATATTGGTTCCGAAATAACATCCTATTGGTGAGCCAACTGGTAAATAATATACTATTGGTGAGCCAACTGGTAAATGCAGAGGGTCTTTTACTTAATTATAAGGAATTGTTATCACTTTACAAGGTCCCTGAAACACCTAAAGATTTTGCAATTGTTTTAGATGATATTCCCTCAGGTGTTGCTTTATTATTCAGAAACGTGTCAAGACCTGACCCTCAGAGCCTACGTTCCATTGACCCTGTTGACTCATCAGTAGGAAAGATTTGTTTCTCTTTTGGTCCATTTAACAGAGCGATACAAACCTTGTTTCAGCAGGATGTTGAATCTATACCTTATGTCATGCCTTTTTGGAATGGATTTATTGATAATATCTGTTGGAAAAAAGTTTGGATGTTGCCACACACATACCTACTTGTTAACAAAATTAAGGAAGTTTCCTTTAAAATTATTCATAAATATTATCCTGCCAACCACTATATGAAGAAGTTTAAGGAAAATATCAACTGAAATTGTTCCTTTTGTAATGACCACCCAGAAACAGTGTTGCATCTTTTTTGGCATTATATTCATGTAAGAAAACTGTGGCAAGACATCAGTAGATTTATAATTGAACACATTTATGAAGATCTTACACTATTGTGGAGAGATGTACTGCTTGGATTCTTTACCTACGATAGAAATAAGCTGAAACATTTTTATGTAATTCATTTCATTTTTCTTTTGGCCAAATTTCATATTCACACATGTAAATTTACAAACAAAACACCACATTTTATTACCTTACAAAAAGAAATTGAACTGTATTTTAAGACAATGAAATACTCTACTAACAAAAAAGCTGTTAAGTGTATGTATGTCCCTTAAGGTCCTTGTGTGATGTGATATTGTACCCACTAGCCCAATTGTCCTTTGTATATTCTTGATATATACTTGTGTTCCCACATGTACTTCCTGTATTGATTTGTTGTTAATAAAAAATAAAATAATGATTTTTAAATGGATCGCCCTTGCCCTGAAATTCGTCACTCGTTCATCCTGCGATAATTGTTTTCAGCTTTATATGCGCTACAGTCAATTATGATTCCATGTCTACTTATATTAACTATATCATTATGAATATACGCCTACTGTATGATAGCTAGCATATTAATTAGCTAACTAACGTTAGCCTGCCTAGCTGGAACTTCTGATAAAGGAAAATGTTTTATTTCTACAATTTCCAAAAGCTAACCAAACAAAAACATCATTACTTTTACGAGACGTGTTTGTGCCATCATGTACATTAGTAGCACAATTTCTAACCTTTTTACATTTGGTTTTACTTCCACTTGCATGTTCACTTCTCCATTGATGTTATTAAGTTTTGGCGGATTTTTCTTAGCGGATGTAACGTTACAACCGCAACGTAAGCCCCTCTGCTAAGAAAAGTCATCCAAAACTTAAAAACATCAATGGAGAAGTGAACATACAAGTGTAAGAAAAAACGATTGTAAAAAGGTTAGAAATTGTGCTACTAATACACAAACATGTCGCATAAAAGTAATGATGCTTTTGTTTGGTTAGCTTTTAGAATTTGTAGAAATATAACATTTTCCTTCAGAAGTTCCAGCTTAGTTAGCTAATTCATTTGCTAGCTATCATACAGTAGGCGTATATGAATACTTATATAGTTAATATAAGTAGACATGCAATCATAATTGACTGTAGTGCATATAAAGCACCCACAAGCTACCGGTGGCTGAAAACACAATCATCGCAGGATGAACGAGCGACTAATCTCCGGGCAAGGGTGGTCCATTTAAAAATCATTCCTCGCCCCTTGCCCTGCAAGTGTATACTCGTCAGACATGATACGTCATCAGAAGTCTCCACTTAATATTTGAGGGGATAGGGTGCGCCTTTTACATCTGCGTTGCTTGCTGTTTGGGGTTTTAGGCTTGGTTTCTGTATAGCACTTTGACATCGGGTGATGTAAAAAGGGCTTTATAAATAAATTATATTTTAAGTGTTTGGACTGCAGCCATAGAATCAGCAATCCAGGGTTTATATACTTCATTGGGTTGAACCAGTACCTGGGCTTGAGGAGACGATCAGATCCTTCAATTCAAAGTCCTATTAGCCAGTTCTGCAAATGTTCTGTCAAAATGTTCGGTACTCAACAATATATGGGGTTTCATAGAGCAACTATTGTCATTACTGCCGTTACGCATGGTTTGTACTTTCAAAAAAGGTCAAAGTAAAATAACTATTTTGTTGACCTTTTTTGTAAGTGCATGCCATGCATAACATCAATAATAACGATAGTAGTTCTGCGAAACTCCATATTTTGATGAGTCCAGAACGCATTTTGACATCATTCAAGTTTGCAGAGCTGGCTAATGGGACTTTGAACTGAAGGATCCTGGGAATTGGAGGAAATCTCATCATATTCATCCTCTCCTCAAGCCCAGGTACTAGTTCAGCTAACATTAGCTTAGGTTGAATATAACTCATTATTTTCAACATAGACGTTAGCTAGCTACAGTGAGGGAAAAAAGTATTTGATCCCCTGCTGATTTTGTACGTTTGCCCACTGACAAAGAAATGATCAGTCTATAATTTTAATGGTAGGTTTATTTGAACAGTGAGAGACAGAATAACAACAACAAAAATCCAGAAAAACACATGTCAAAAATGTTATAAAATGATTTGCATTTTAATGAGGGAAATAAGTATTTGACCCCTCTGCAAAACATGACTTAGTACTTGGTGGCAGAACCCTTGTTGGCAATCAGAGGTCAGGCGTTTCTTGTAGTTGGCCACCAGGTTTGCACACATCTCAGGAGGGATTTTGCAGATCTTCTCAAAGTCATTAAGGTTTCGAGTAGAGGTCGACCGATTATGATTTTTCAACGCCGATACCGATTATTGGAGGCCCAAAAAGACCGATACCGATTTTAATCGGCCAATTATTATTATGATTTTTTTTATGTCTATATATACACACACACACACACACACACACACACACACACACACACAGCTCTGAAGTGACAACGATACTGAAGAGTCTGCTTAGGAGACAAATACTCTCAACGGTTTGAATAATAAAAATAGAGTTGAAGTTACCTGTGATGAATGCTGAAAACAAAAACTGTAATTTCTATATGCAGGAAATCCTATTTTAATAATGGGCATGGTAAGAAATGGTCATTTATTCCATAGGATATTTTTAGATTAACTTAAAATAAGATCTGTGTTTGGTTTAGGCTTACACCACCTTGCCAATTTTATAACTGTGTAGATATCCATAGGATATAACTGATCAATATAAGCGAAGCTAATTTTTTTTGTAGAGTGGATTTATGAAAATATGTTGACAAACGTTACCTAGTGAGATTTACACGGGTATCAAAACGCCGAGGCGGTTTAAGCACAAAACACAGACCTTATTTGAAGTAGATCAAGACATTCTCTATGGAAGACATGAACGGTAAAATAACGAAGGAACCCCTTTCAAGTTCAGCCGCAAGTTATTACAGGAATTATGACGCGTCGACTATTTCTCTCTAAACCATATACCTTTGACTATTACGAGCCTGCTGCTGCCTACCACCGCTCAGTCAGACTGCTCTATCAAATATCAAATCATAGACTTAACTATAATATAATAAACCTTAGGTCATTAATATGGTCAAATCCGGAAACTATCATCTTGAAAACATTATTCTTTCAGTGACATACGGAACCGTTCCGTATTTTATCTAATGGGTGGCATCCATAAGTCTAAATATTCCTGTTACATCGCACAACCTAAAATGTTATTTCATAGTTCCGTAAAATTCTGGCAAATTAGTTCGCAACGAGCCAGATTCTGTATACCCTGATTCTGCGTGCAACGAACGCAAGAGAACTGACACAATTTCACCTGGTTAATATTGCCTGCTAACCTGGATTTCTTTTAGCTAAATATGCAGGTTTAAAAATATATACTTCTGTGTATTGATTTTAAGAAAGGCATTGATGTTTATGGTTAGGCACAGTCGTGCAACGATTGTGCTTTTTTTCGCAAAAGCGCTTTTGTTAAATCATCCCCGTTTGGCGAAGTCTGCTGTCTTTGTTAGGAAGAAATAGTCTTCACAGTTCGCAACAAGCCAGGTGGCCCAAACTGCTGCATATACCCTGACTCTGTTTGCAAGAGAAGTGACACATTTTCCCTAGTTAAAAGAAATTCATGTTAGCAGGCAATATTAACTAAATATGCAGGTTTAAAAATATATACTTGTGTATTGATTTTAAGAAAGACATTGATGTTTATGGTTAGGTACACGTCGGAGCAAAGACAGTCCTTTTTCGCGAATGCGCACCACATCGATTATATGCAAAGCAGGACAGACTAGATAAACTAGTAATATCATCAACCATGTGTAGTTAACTAGTGTTTATAATTGCTTGTTTTTTTATAAGATACATTTAATGCTAGCTAGCAACTTACCTTGGAAACGTAAAGCAGGTGGTTAGAGTGTTGGGCTAGTTAACGTAAGGTTGCATCCCCAAGCTGACAAGGTAAAAATCTGTCGTTCTGCCCCTGAACAAGGCAGTTAACCCACCGTTCCTCGGCCGTCATTGAAAGTAAGAATGTGTTCTTTAACTGACTTGCCTAGTTAAATAAAGGTTTAAAAAAAATCAGTGGCAAAAAATACCGATTACCGATTGTTACGAAAACTTGAAATCAGCCCTAATTAATCGGCCATTCCGATTAATCGGTCGACCTCTAGTTTCGAGGCTGACGTTTGACAACTCGAACCTTCAGCTCCCTCCACAGATTTTTTTTTATGGGATTAAGGTCTGGAGACTGGCTAGGCCACTCCATGACCTTAATGTGCTTCTTCTTGAGCCACTCCTTTGTTGCCTTGGCCGTGTGCTTTGGGTCATTGTCATGCTGGAATACCCATCAACGACCCATTTTCAATGCCCTGGCTGAGGGAAGGAGGTTCTCACCCAAGATTTGACAGTACATGGCCCTGTCCATCGTCCCTTTGATGCGGTGAAGTTGTCCTGTCCCCTTAGAAGAAAAACACCCCCAAAGCATAATGTTTCCACCTCCATGTTTGATGGTGGGGATGGTGTTCTTGGGGTCATAGGCAGCATTCCTCCTCCTCCAAACACGGCGAGTTGAGTTGATGCCAAAGAGCTCCATTTTGGTCACATCTGACCACAACACTTTCACCCAGTTGTCCCCTGAATCATTCAGATGTTCATTGGCAAACTTCAGACGGGCATGTATATGTGCTTTCTTGAGCAGGGGGACCTTGCGGGCGCTGCAGGATTTCAGTCCTTCACCGCGTAGTGTTACCAATTGTTTTCTTGGTGACTATGGTCCCAGCTGCCTTGAGATCATTGACAAGATCCTCCCGTGTAGTTCTGGGCTGATTCCTCACCGTTCTCTTGATCATTGCAACTCCACGAGGTGAGATCTTGCATGGAGCCCCAGGCCAAGGGAGATTGACAGTTCTTTTGTGTTTCTTCCATTTGCGAATAATCGCACCAACTGTTGTCACCTTCTCACCAAGCTGCTTGGCGATGGTCTTGTAGCCCATTCCAGCCTTGTGTAGGTCTACAATCTTGTCCCTGACATCCTTGGAGCGCTCTTTGGTCTTGGCCATGGTGGAGAGTTTGGAATCTGATTGATTGATTGCTTCTGTGGACAGGTGTCTGTTTTACAGGTAACAAGCTGAGATTAGGAGAACTCCCTTTAAGAGTGTGCTCCTAATCTCAGCTCTTTACCTGTCTAAAAGACACCTGGGAGCCAGAAATCTTTCTGATTGAGAGGGGGGTAAAATACTTATTTCCCTCATTAAAATGCAAATCATTTATAACATTTTTGACATGCGTTTTTCTGGATTTTTTGTTGTTGTTATTCTGTCTCTCACTGTTCAAATAAACCTACCATTAAAATTATAGACTGATCATTTCTTTGTAAGTGGGCAAACATACTAAATCAGCAGGGGATCAAATACTTTTTTCCCCTCACTGTATCTATTAGCCTGTCTGATGTTACCATTGAAACGTATGGTTAATATAAGCTTGAAATGTCCACTGCAGATTGATGGCTAAATCGAACGATGGCTAGCTATATTTAGTTTGCTAGGCAACTTTTTAGCATAGACATTTTAGCTAGGTAACTTTAGCTAGGTAACTTTATCTAGGTTAACGTAGCTAGCTAGTTTTTCCTCTTTTTTTGACAGTTCTGTTTCTTAGATTTTATTTTTTACAAAAACTGGTTGCTAGCTATGTGTGCTTGAGCAGTGACCATAACTAGTTGCTAAATGTCAGATTAGGGATGCGTGCACTTTCATAAATTCTTGTTGAACAGTTGCTATTTTTCTATAAATGTAATTGACTAAGAATAAAACTAATCACACTATTTTACAAAGACCTAATGGCTAGCCGCTAGGCTATAGTTTCATGTCATCAGAATAACTTCTTTGTGATTCGTTGGTCAGTAATGTTTTGTTAGAGTAGTAGCTAGCAATATTCATTTTTCATCAAGGGTTTTCTCATACATGTTATTTTCTTTCAGAATGCTGGCCACCAGAGCTCTTAGCCTTGTTGGCAAACGTGCCATTTCCACATCAATCTGTGTACGTGGGGCACATGGTGAGTGACTATGTTGGCAGTACACACCACATACTTGACCTTCATGGTATGGACCTTTAAAACCACCCTCTGTAAATTGTACCTACCACTAAAAAGTTGGCACACGAACAATTGTCAACAATGGATAAAATACACCACCTGCAGCATGGTTTGGAGATGTACAGTAATCAGACAATACACGCTTATTGTAGAATAAGATATTTAAGTTTTTTAGATAAACTGAAAAGGCAGTTATGCGGCTCCCAAAGGCACACAGTATGTATTCGCGTATGCACATATTTGATAAGCAGGTCCCATGCAGGTTTGAATACATGTATTTATTGGTTGTGTGTGTCAGTCCTATGTAGTAACATGGTGAGTTTCCTGCAGGTGTTGCCAAGGTAGATGACTACGCTCTCCCAGCCTACTTTGACAGGCGGGAGAACCCCCTCCCAGACGTCCAGTTTGTGACAGAGCTGAGCGCAGTGCAGAAGTCCTTAAAGGAGAAGGAGAAGGGCTCCTGGGCCACACTCTCCAATGAGGAGAAGATTGCATGTAAGTGGTTTTTACCTTTGTTGTTGAATACTTGACATCTGTCAGTTTTGTTGCTTACTCAAAACAAGGCAGAAGTATTGTTTGCCTATCTGTTCTGTTAGTAGGGATATAATGATTCACCGATACGCGTCAGTCCCCGGTTCAAATGTTTAAGATGTGAGTGCATCTGTCCGTGGGAGCCCAAACCAATCCATATGTAGCATGCATCGGTAAGAAAACAATTAAAATGTTATGAATCGCCAGTTCACTAACATTTATTATGCTGGTTTTTTTTGTTGCCTTATTCTGAAAATACCTCATTTGTTTGAAATGATGCGTCCTCTCCTTCATCCTATCAAACTTTTATGCATGTAACTGCATGTGATATCGATCTGCAAGTCAGATAACTATGTGTGCAGTGCGGGAGACTCAGCTACTTGCGCCAACGAGAGGTAGGGCTACCCTATCCCTGTTCTAATATTCGTATGCAACATCTGTACAGCACCTTCAGCATTAACATGTTTTTAAAATGGCTTTTGCAATATTAAATAGGTTTTATTAATTGAGGGACAACCGATGTCATTTAGCTAGGCTTCCGTCCAATTGGTGACAGATTTTCATGCGAATATTCTCAATTGTGCATAAAAACAATATGCACAATTTCTTAACTCATTTTTCCATTAAATTGACTTGTTGAGGATAAAAGGTTGATGACGTAGTGCACATAAAAATAGCGCTTGTGGTTCAATTTCCATGTACCGAATAGAAAATACAAGTTATGTGGGTTTCCACTGCATTTTCAGCTCTACTGATGGTTTTCTCACACAAAATGTTGCTTTATAACGTGTGTCCACTCTGGAATTGGCACGTGCGCTGTAGCCATCAGGTCACAGACACAGTGTGGGTATAGCCTACATGAGATTATTGTGGACAAAAGCGAAATTATTTTTGTCACGGCAGCCAAGCGGCAACGATCATGTCACCAGAATAAGACCCTCTATTTATTGGAAAGGAGCATTAAGCTCATCACCTGCACATTAAACACCCTGTGAAGTTCACAACTTATTTCATCTGTATCCTAATAAACTGCTTGTTTTCCTAATGTGGGAGGATCACATGTCATTGCGTGACTCCAAGTTTACTTCGATATGCTGGTTATTATATCAATATTTCCTCATTAAAGCGTTTCCACCGACATTTCAAGCATAATTAATTTACAGACACTAAAGGATCCCACCTTGTCTAGCGTGTTTTTTGACATTTGGAAAGTTTACCGCAAATTTTCCATCAGGCATGGCATACATTTTTTGGGTTCCGACAGGTACTTTACTTGCATTGAAAGGTTGGATGGAAACCTGGTTTGTGTTACCAAATGCGCTGTAGAAAATAGTTTTACTGGTGAAGCTGTATAGCTGTGTGGACATAACTCACATCTTGCTGATTGTTTTTTTTTTTCGATTGCCAGGTTCAGCGTACAAAATATTTTTGTTAGTTCTGTTTGGATTTGGACATTTATACTTGAACAGGGTAAAGGTGTAATTTTCATAACAAGGACAGCAATCATTTTTGCCAGCTGCACTGGTCAGAATGGGAGAATAGATCACCTCTGGTTCCAAACGGTCAAAACCATTCACTTTTGAGGCAGGTGAAATCCAAAGCTGTGTTATATTAATTGGCTATGTATGTCAAATCTCATTTCTTAAGAAAAATATATACATTTTACTAGCTCAAAATGTATCTGGTATATGACAAGTTATAGCAGTGTGGGGACAAAACATAAATTGCCCCCCGTAATCAGATAGTGGTAGATGCTCAGTCTATGGATCAACTCACACATTACATTACACACACACGGCAGAAATACTTTTCTATCATACAGCAACGATGGTTCGTTCACTCAGCTTAGGAGTCAGCTCAGTCAGATCCAACTCAGCTCCTGAGCGCCATCACTATCAGATATTAAGTTAGAATGGAAAATGAATGTGTTCATGCCATCATTGTTAATCGCCTTGATTCATTCCACTAATTAAATTGAATCACATCAAATCGTTTCAAACTAAAAATATCGTTCCTGTTTCGGAGCCCATGTATCTAGATGCATATTGAATCGTGCTTGTAAGGAGAGATGCACATCCCTACCCGTTAGGCTGTGTTAAATGTTATCTAACAAGTCTTGCATTTTCTCTTTACCCACAGTGTACCGCATTAGCTTCAAGCAGAGCTTCGCAGAGATGAACGAGGGCACAAAGGAGTGGAAATCAGTTATCGCAGGAATGTTCTTCTTTATTGGCATGACAGGACTGGTTGTCCTATGGCAGAGGAAGTTTGGTATGTCTTCTAATAAGAAAAGGAAAGGGAACATTTTATTGTGGATGGAGTCTGTGATCATTCAGTTGTAATATACTGAAAAAATATCAACGCAACATGCAACAATTTCAAAGATTTTACTGAGTTACAGTTCAAATAAGGAAATCAGTCAATTGAAATAAATAAATGAGGCCCTAATCTATTGATTTCACATGACTGGGTAGGGGTGGAGCCATGGCTGGGCCTTGGAGGGCATAGGCCCACTCACTGGGGACCCAGGCCCAGCCAATCAGAATTAGTTTTTCCCCAGGAAAGAGCTTTATTCCAGACAGATATACTCCTCAGCATCCCCCACCCACCCTCAGATGATCCTGCAGGTGAAGAAGCCGGATGTGGAGGTCCTGGGCTGGCGTGGTAACCCATGATCTATGGTTGTGAGGCCAGTTGGACGTACTGACAAATTCTCTAAAACAACGTTGGAGGCAGCTTATGGTGTAGAAATGAACATTCAATTCTCTAGCAACAGCTCTGGTGGACCTTCCTGCAGTCAGCATGACAATTGAACGCTCCCTCAACTTGAGACATCTGTGGCATTATGTTGTGTGACACAACTGCACATTTTAGTGGCCTTTTATTGTCCCCCAGCACAAGGTGCACCTGTTTAATGATCATGCTCTTTGATCAGCTTCTTGATATGCCACATCTGTCAGGTGGAGGATGATCTTGGCAAAGGAAAAATACTCGCTAATAGGCCTGTTAACAAATTTGTGCACAAAATTTGAGCAAAATAAGCTTTTTGTGGAACATTTCTGGGATATTTCAGCTCATGAAACATGGGACCAACACTTTACATGTTGCGTTTATATTTTTGTTAGGTGTACGTTGATGTTAATGGTTTCTCCACCCACCTAAAAGCCATACGTCAGCATTCTTTCTCAATGAGATAGATATACAAGATGTTATTTATGACATAATTGAAAATACTGTATTTGGCCATCAGTGCCCCTTCAAATACATGGGTTGCGTGTCTTCTCTGCCATTGTATTGCCTCAACCATAATTGGCATAACTGACAAGCAACCAGGTTGTTATTGTGAAACAATGTTCTCAATAATGATTACCTTGGTAGATAAATGTTCAATACAGACTGTTAAAGAATATATGTTCATGGGTGAACTTTGAGGCAGAGCCTAACAAGCTGTCTGTCTCGCTGCAGTGTACGGACCTGTCCCCCCCACCTTTGAGTCAGAATGGAAAGAGAAGGAGGTGCAGAGGATGCTGGACATGAGGATCAACCCCGTGGAGGGCTTCTCAGCCAAATGGGACTATGAGAACAAGGAATGGAAGAAGTAAACCAACCATCCAGAGGACCACATTACATACCATGACACCAACAAACTTACAAACATACCAATTACTTGTCTGTATTTATCGATTGTCCACATTACCTCAGTCAATACGTTTTGGAAGGTCTCTTCCTCTTAAGGTTATCATGTATTATAGAGCAAAATAAAAGTTCCTATGTTTACCCAATAGTATGTCTCCCCTTTGCTGTTATACTACCATGTTGTGGAGGGTTAAATGCCACTGGAAGAGTAGGCCCTACATGTCAATTATATGTGAAGGGCTTACTTGCACAAGGAACATCATAAACAGAGCATAGGTGTGATATTTCCACATCCATGGATTTACCCTATTTTGAAACCTGGCAAGACTTGCATTCTTGCCTCTTATCTAATTGTGTAAATATCGTACTAGCACCATGTTTGTAGTTGCCATTTTTAAGGAATCCACACTAGTCCTGGCAGGCATGTGTGGGTTTACAGGAATTTAAAAAGCATAGGCTATTCGGTAATTCCAATACTTAAAATGCATTTCTTTAGGACATAGTACAAATAAGTAGTACTGAATAGATTGATGATAATCCTTAACAGGTCTGATGTCACGAAACCAGGCGCGGACTGGGCTGCATTACGATCCCATGTACCAATGATATAATTTCTCGGGGGAAACCCGGAAGAGGATTATGGAGCGAAGGTTATATAGAGCAGCATTATGGCGATCGTCTTGTGAAGCAATGTAGACAAAGCGGTCAAAATACACCCATGTTGATGAGCTACAGAGGCGCAAAGTGGTCTCACTAGTGACGGACCGACCATCTCGCGATCACTCGCACGCACCCCTTCATGTTATTGAAAGTCAGTCCATGTTCTTGACCAATATTTTGCGTTGTTGCATTGAGACGTAAATACTCAGCTGTATTTTAAATACTTCATAATCATTATCGTCTGCGAGAGACATGGGAAATGGAATGAACAAGGTAGGGAACTTTGTTTTTGTTATTAATGTATCTGTTCTGTTCAATGGCTTTTGATTGTTATTTTGTAGCAAGGCATTTCCTCAGAGGGGCGTAAACGTTGCACATAGATATGCGCGGAATATATTATATGTCATGGTATTTACATCAACCATCTACATGTCTATCTGCAACACTGAACGTCCCTATAGTTCCCTGAATAAAATCAAATGGTAGGCTACTCATCACACACTGTCACTTTATATAATAACGCGATAACTCATACAGGTTTGGATTTAGGGTATCAAATGGAGAAAAACACTTAGCCCTACTATTTTGACTGTTTTAAAGCCCTTATTGTTATCTGTCAATAGTTGGGTGTTTAAATGTTTTGTATATACAGTACCAGTCAAAAGTTTGAACACTCGTATTCATTCAAGGGTTTTTTGTTATTTTTTACTATTTTCTACATTGTAGAATAATAGTGAAGACACCAAAACTATGAAATAACACATGGAATCATGTAGTAACCAAAAAAGTGTTAAGCATATCTAAATGTATTTGAGATTCTTCAAAGTAGTCACCCTTTGCCTTGATAACAGCTTTATACACTCTTGGCATTCGCTCAATCAGCTTCATGAGGTAGTCACCTGGAATGCATTTCAATTAACAGGTGTGCCTTGTTAATTTGTGGAATTTCTTTCCTTCTTAATGGGTTTGAGCCAATCAGTTATGTTGTGACAAGTTAGGGGTGGTATACAGAAGATTGCCCTATTTGGCAAAAGACCAAGTCCATATTATGGCAAGAACACCTGTTAGGGCTAGGGGGCAGTATTTGCACGGCCGGATAAAAAAACGTACCCGATTTTAATCTGGTTACTACTCCTGCCCAGTAACTAGAATATGCATATAATTGTTTGATTTGGATAGAAAACACCCTAAAGTTTCTAAAACTGTTTGAATGGTGTCTGTGAGTATAACAGAACTCATATGGCAGTCAAAACCCTGAGACAAATCCTGACAGGAAACTGAAATCTGATGTGTGGATATCACTTCAAACATTTGCCATTGAAACACACAGGGGCTTGTGATTCATTTAGCACTTCCTATGGCTTCCACTAGATGTCCCCAGTCTTTACAAAGTGGTTTGAGTCTCCTACTATCAAAATTGACTGAAAGAGAGGATGTTTATCGTGGTCACAGGGGATGGGCCATTACCATTGTGATGTCGGCGCCCATGGGTACTCTCCCTTTTCGAAACGTTTTGAAAGACAATGCAACCGTCCCAATGGAATATTATTGAAGCCCTGGTTGAAAAAGCCCCTAAAGATTTATGTTATACAACGTTTGACATGTTTGAACGAACTTAAATATATTTTTTTTGCTCATTCCTGACGACAAGTCAGACGCACACGGTACATTTTCACTAGCCTTCGGAGCGCGCTAACACTATTGGGACATAAATTATTAACTTTTTTGAACAAAACTACATTTGTTATGGACCTGGGATTTCTAGAAGTGCCTTCTGATAAAGATAATCAAAGGTAAGGGATTATTTACAATAGTATTTTTGATGGTTGATCGTTCCAAGATGGCTCCAACATTTATAGCCTAGACTTTTTTTCTGGGCATACCACGTCGTTTATTGCAAAGTGTGATTTCCCAGTAAAGTTATTTTTAAATCTGGCAAAGAGATGGCATTCAAGACATGTTCATCTATAAGTCTTTGAATGACAATATTACATTTTAACAATGTTTTCGAATAGTAATTTTGTAAATTGTAGCGCTGATTCATCGGAAGCATTTGAGGGAAAAGATTTTCTGAACGTCATGCGCCGATGTAAAATGCTGTTTTTATATATAAATATGAACTTTATCGAACAACAAATGCATGTGTTGTGTAACATGATGTCCTAGGAGTGTCATCTGATGAAGGTTGTCAAAGGTTAGTGCTGCCTTTAGCTGTGTTTTGGGTATTTGTGATGTATGTTAGTTGCTTTGAAAATGGCTGTGTGATTATTTCTGGCTGGGTACTCTGCTGACATAATCTAATGTTTTGCTTTTGCTGTAAAGCCTTTTTGAAATCAGACAACGTGGTTCGATTCAGGAGAGGTGTATCTATAAAACGGTGTAAAATAGTCATATGTTTGAGAAATTGAAGTTATAGCATTTATGAGGTTTTGCATTTAGCGCGACGCGATTCCACTGGCTGTTGATTAGGGTGGGACGCAAGCGTCCCACTGGCCCAGACAGGCTAAATAAGCAAAGAGAAACGACAGTCCATCATTTAAGACATGAAGGTCAGTCAATGCAGAACATTTTATAAGTGCAGTCTCAAAAACCATCAAGACCTGTGATGAAACCGGCCCTCATGAAGACCGCCACAGGAATGGAAGACCCAGAGTCCCCTCTGCTGCAGAGGATAAATTAATTAGTTACCAGCCTCAGAAATTGCAGCCCAAATAAATGCTTCACAGAGTTCAAGTAACAGACACATCTCAACATCCACTGTTCAGAGGAGTCTGCGTTGAATCAGGCCCTCATGGTCGAATTGCTGCAAAGAAACCACTACTAAAGGACACCAATAATAAGAAGATACTTGCTTGGCCAAGAAACACAAGCAATTAGACCGGTGGAAATCTTTTCCTTTGGTCTGATGAGTCCAAATTTGAGATTTTCGGTTCCAACCGCTGTGTCTTTGTGATTTAAGATTCAAGCCACACTTAAAAAATTCTTAGGGCTAGGCCCCTTTTTTTCTCAATTTCCGCCTGAATGACGTGTCCAACGTAAACTGGCTGCTGCTCAGGCCCTGAAGCCAGGATATGCATATAATTGGTACCATTGGAAATAAAACACTTTGAAGTTTGTAGAAATGTTAAAATAATGTAGGAGAATATAACACAATAGATATGGTAGGTGAAAATCCAAAGAAAAAACAACCAGAATTTTTTTGTTTTGAGAGCCCATACTCTTACAATGGAAAGTATAGGGGCATACTGAATTCTGGCTTCCACAGGGTGTCAGCAGTCTATGTTCAAGGTTTCATGCTTGTAACTTCCAAAACGAATTAGAAATTTGAGTTTTAGAGTTACAAATATGAATTTGTGTATGCGCACGCGATGAAGACAGAACGCACCTGCCAAAATCGGTTTCCTGTTGAACATGCTTCTTTCTGTAAGAAATATTATAGTTTGATTACATTTTAGGGTATCAGAGGAGTAAATAGAAATGTATTTTGATTTGTTGAAACAAAGTTTAGGAGTAGATTTTCAGATTCCTTTCTTTGCATGTTGAACGAGTGGATTACTCAAATCGATGGCGCCAACTAAACAGACTTTTTGGGATATAAAGAAGGATTTTATCTAACAAAACGACACTACATGTTATAGCTGGGACCCTTAAGATGACAAATCAGAGGAAGATTTTCAAAAAGTAAGTGAATATTTAATCGCTATTTGCGAATTTATGAAACCTGTGCCGGTGGAAAAATAATTTGATATGTGGCACTGTCGTCAAACAATCGCATGGCATGCTTTTGCTGTAATGGCTACTGTAAATCGGACAGTGCAGTTAGATTAACAAGAATTTAAGCTTTCAACCGATATAAGACACTTGTATGTACCTAAATGTTTAGTGTCCATAATTTTTATGATTATTTATTTGAATTGCGTGCCCTCCCGTTTCACCGGAAGTTGTCCAGCTAGTGGGACACTTAGCCCAAACAGGTTCCAGCAAGGCTACCACAGCATTCTGCAGCGATACGCCATCCCATCTGGTTTGCGCTTAGTGGGACTATCATTTGTTTTTCAACAGGACAATGACCCAACACACCTCCAGGCTGTGTAAGGGCTATTTGACCAACAAGGAGAGTGAGGGAGTGCTGCATCAGATGACCTGGCCTCCACAATCACCCGACCTCAACCCAGTTGATATGGTTTGGGATGAGTTGGACCTCAGAGTGAAGGAAAAGCAGCCAACAAGTGCTTAGCATATGTGGGAACTCCTTCAAGACTGTTGGAAAAGCATTCCAGGTGAAGGTGGTTGAGAGAATGCCAAGAGTGTGTAAAGGGTGGCTACTTTGAAGAATCTAAAATCAAAAATATATTTTGTTCTAACACTTTTTTTGGTTATGACATGATTCCATATGTGTTATTACATAGTTTTGATGTCTTCACTATTATTCTACGATGTAGAAAATAGTATAAAAAAAACCTTGAATGAGTAGGTGTGTACAAACTTTTTACAGGTACTGTATATATTACATGTCTTATTGTCCCGCTAACAGTGATGGGAGTGTCCAGAAGCATCTCTGGGCACCACTGTAATTCCACCCTAACTGAAGCTCTAAGCTTGTCTTATCTAAAATCATAGGCAGGCATATACTTTTTATTTTGAAGTCTTAAATAATGCAGGAGTCTTGTAATGTCTAGATGAGATCATGATCGGATTGCTACAGCTTTATTGCACAGCTTTGTGTCAACATGGCCTTAACCATGAGTTGGTTTAGTGCTCCTCACTCCCAGTCATGCCAGGCAATACTATTTATTACAGGCCCTATAAGGCTTGACTTAGCTATGAGAACGGTTCCTGTTTGTTTTCAACACCTGAATACGTCTACGACCATAGATTCGGAGCATCACTCAGGTTAAGGCCATGCTCAAATTGTGAATATCTAACTAGTGAAATGTCTCTTTGTTTTCCTATTTGCAGGTTGTTGATGGGCTCTACCTGGGAAATATCAGAGGTGAGAACAGGATTCTGTTGAAATCCATTCAGTTGTTTTATATATTGCACAGTCAGGCATCCCACCCAAGAGGCAACACTCACTCTAATTCACTAGGTGTGGCAGCAGCAGCTTGCTTGAATCCAGGGCAGCTTTCAAAGACACTCAGGCATTTTCTTCTGTTATTGATGTTGTTATAATGTTGTTGATGTTGTAAGGTATGGTCAAATGTTACAATGGAAGAGATAACAAGAATATCTAGTGAGTGGACTATAGTTATGTATAGATCAGAATAGAGTAGCAGGTTATATGTGTACTGTAGGTTAATGATCTAAGGCATGGCCCACCTTAAGGCTGCTGCATGCATCCATCAGTAGAATATGGCACATTTACTCCCTCTGGTAGTGTTGGTGTTTATCTGCTCCTCAGCCAAGGGGGTTTCTGCCCTACCAGCTTAATGTAACATCTACCCTGCTATAATTGTAGCCATACTGATGATGGCTTCACAAGATGGTCCAAGTACTGCTCACACACTGAAAATAGCTTTAATAAGTGACAAGGCCAAATGATTGCTAACCAAATTACAGCCACACAGTCACATATGCTGCTTCTGGGCAAGCCACTCCTTGGTCTTAAACACTTCAAATTATGCATTTCCTCTCTCTCCTTATGACATTGCTTTGTCTACTGAGGGTCTCATAGAAATTCACTGAGAAGAATCACTGATAGACATGTTCTCCCTCTCTTTGTCTTTTCCCAGACTCGGAGAACAGAGAAAGTTTGTCCCAGAACAACATCACCCACATCCTGTCTGTGTATAACAATGCTAAACCCGTGCTGGAGGTGAGTGGGGCAGGCGGCCATAGAGGACACAAGGCCAGTTTCACAGACACAGACATTGTTGTTTGTGTCTTGAGTCGGCTGGAGTAGGCTTCATTCTGGTTTAGTTGGTCAAGAACTGAAATGGGATTTCATGACCATTGACTATAACCTTGAATAACATGTCTCACATGAGTCAAACGTAAACATTTAAATGATTTTTAACTTCCTCATACTCAGTTAGTGAATATGGGATTTTGTCTCAAATTCTAGAGAGACGTCTAATAACTTTTTGGGTCAGTATTCAGTTCCTTGATTTGATTCATGGGAATTGTGTAGTGTAATGAAATCCGTACAGTATGACATCATTTTGTAGACATGGAAAACATAGATTTTGTAGTACATAGTTGAAGCCAGCTGGGGGTAGTGGTGTCTCACAGTTTAATACATACCGGTGACATTGGGCTGTAGAACTTTAGACAAAGCTTTAACTATTCAATAAAGCACTTCATTCTTGAAGCATCATATTTTTGTTTTATTTGACCTATGTGGTTCATTTATAATAGTCAGTTGAGTATGTGTGTGCATTTACTTGACTCATCCAACAACAATGTGCAGTTGATGACCACACACCTTACCTACTAATTACTGTTTCTAACAATAGAAAAAATGACAAGAATGCTAATTGTCAGAAAGTGAATGATGTACCACTGATAAACTGTGCTGTGACCACATGTAGATGGTATATATTGTCTGCAGAACAAACCTGACCCTCGTGTTGTGTCTGTACTCCTATCTGTCTACCTCTCACAGGACATGACCTACCTGTGTATCCACGCAGCTGATGCGTCTAGCCAGAACCTGTGAGTTACCACACACACACACACGCATACCATTCATTGTCAAACAAATCCACCAACACAATCCACTCCGCTGTGTACCATCGTCAGAGGTCCCTCTTTTCTTCCTGTGAACAAGACATGACTCATGTGTCATATTGTTTCAACAACATCAGTTGAACGTAACTCTTCAGTTTGTGGCTCCAGGGTGACACGCAGGCAGGAAAAGTAGATTAGTCACTTTGTCTTTGAAACAACTGAAATAAGCCTGGAAGTCTTTTAAAGGTTCATACAGTATGTATCAGGTAGAAATAAACAAGGTATCTATACATTATCAAGTCAGAGACCAAAACAGTAAAAAAAAAACACTAAGACCTGATAATCTAAAGGACTCTGAGAGGAAGACATCTCAGTTTGACTTGTCTGGCTTTGCTATCAGAGCAGGAAAGAGTGTGGAGATGGTGCAGTATTTTAAATGGCTGTAGTTTTATATAGACCCCATCACCACTGTGTGAAATGAGCTAGATAGACTGCTGCTGCTTCACGTGTGTTATCAAGTCCCCTCTGTCATTATAGCAGCAGACAAAAACATTTACTTCTCTATCTCTAAGCTGCTCTCATGTTTGGTGGGTCGCCATTGGCATACTACCATTTAGTATAAATACTGAAAATGTTATAAAAGAAGTTGCAGAAATGTAACAGTTGAAAATAAAAAAATAATCAGGGGTTGGAACCAAAATCATTTCCCAATCATTTTGTTCTGAACAGAACCACTATTTGTTTTGTTCCGTTCCACTGTTCCGACCAGCAAAATAAAGTTCTGAACCGGTTCGAATCCCAAAAAAGTACCAGTTTTTATATCGTTCCTTTCTGTTTCTTTTTTAACCTCTGAAATCTACAGTTTTTTACATTTTGGTCATTAAATTACTTCACCAATCAGTGCGGATAGAGCAGGCAAGCTAGTTGTTTACATGCATGATGGACAGACAAGTGTAGCCTATTGCGCAAGATGTGACTGAAATTTTACGAGTGGTGAGAGAGCGAGAGAGGGTTAAGGAGCAGGCTTGAAGAGCTAGGAATCTTATGACATGCATTATATGAATTAGGTCCACAGAGTTATACAGTAACTAGGCCTATAATATTCTTAACTAGCATTGAAAAAGTTAATACATTTTTCTCTAGCTAATAAAAAATCTCTCTCCCCGTCTTCTCAAGCTTCTAACGTCAGCACAGTAGCCTATGCTTCGGAAGGGGGAGAGGCAGGTAACTTAAACATGCACACACACCGGCAAAGATTTTCAGCTTGCAGGCAGACGCTGGAATACATTTCTGAGTGACAGAGTGAGGGCTTTGCATTGGCGCTTTGTTGCATTTTTTTTGTGGGACTAGAAAAGAATGCCTGGAATGTAAAATAACGTTATCAACCGTTTTTCCTTTTAAAATAACGGTTCTGTTCCGGAACAGTATGGATCACTTTCATTCCCGGTTCCATTTCTGTTCCTTGAAAAATGTTGTTCTTTTCCGGTTTTCGGTTCTGTTCCTCGAACCGGTTCCAACCCCTGAAAATGATAATATAAATTCTGTAACAGTGTGAGATGAGAATCATTTCAGTAGTAAGGGACTCCGACTCTAGTGTTGTGGTGGTCATTGGAGGCAGGTCTTTCATGTCACTTGATTACACATTGTGGTTATTTGAAAAGAAAAGTAGTGTCAGAGTCCCCCTAGCATCACTTGCTTAACCCTGTGATGTCTCTCCAAGTGACTTGACAGCTGAGGTTAGAGTCCCTGTAGCACTGAGAGTGTTCTCCTCAGCTCTGCTCTGCTCTGTGTGGGTGTCCTTCCTTCCACCCATGCCATTATCACTTTCACGTTCAGTCTTTAGTAGGGTTGAATATTTTCCCGGTATTTAAAAAATGTTCCATCCTGAGAATAAATCACTTTTCTCTCGGGTACCAGGTATTTCCCGCCAAAACCTTAAGTGTCATTCCAAAGCATATAAAACATATAAACTGAGTGTACCATACATTAGGAACACCTTCCTAATATTGAGTTGCTCCCCCTTTTGCCCTCAGAACAGCCTCAATTCATCAGAGCATGGACTCTACAAGGTGTCAAAAGCGTTCCACAGGGATGCTGGCCCATGTTGACTCCAATGCTTTCCACAGTTGGCTGGATGTCCTTTGGGTAGTGTACCATTCTTGATACACATGGAATATTGTTGAGTGTGAAAAATCCAGCAGCGTTGCACTTCTTGACATTCTCAAACTGGTGCACCTGGCACCTACTACCATACCCTGTTCAAAGGCACTTAAATCTGTTGTCTTGCCCATTCACCCTATGAATAGCACACATACACAATCCATGTGTCACTTGTCTCAAGGCTTAAAAATCCTTCTTCAATCTGTCTCCTCCCCTTCATCTACACTGATTGAAGTGGATTTAACAAGCGACATCATTAAGAGATGATAGCTTTCACCTGGATTCACCTGGTCAGTCTGTCATAGAAAGAGCTATGTTTTGTACGCTGGGTAAGTACAGTTGAAGTCGGAAGTTTACATACACCTTAGCCAAATACATTTAAACTCAGTTTTTCACAATTCCTGACATTTAATCCTAGTAAAAATTCCCTGTCTTAGGTCAGTTAGGATCACCACTTTATTTTAAGAATGTGAAATGTCAGAATAATAGCAGAGAGAATGATTTATTTCAGCTTTTATTTCTTTCATCACATTCCCAGTGGGTCAGAAGTTTACATACACTCAATTAGTATTTGGTAGCATTGCCTTTAAATTGTTTAACTTGGGTCAAACATTTCAGGTAGCCTTCCACAAGCTTCCCACAATAAGTTGGGTGAATTTTGGCCCATTCCTCCTGACAGAGCTGGTGTAACTGAGTCAGGTTTGTAGGCCTCCTTGCTCGCACACGCTTCTTCAGTTCTGCCCACAGATTTTCTATAGGATTGAGGTCAGGGCTTTGTGATGGCCACTCCAGTACCTTTACTTTGTTGTCCTTAAGCCATTTTGCCACAACTTTGGAAGTATGCTTGGGGTCATTGTCCATTTGGAAGACCTATTTGCGACCAAGCTTTAACTTCCTGACTGATGTCTTGAGATGTTGCTTTAATATATCCACATAATTTTCCTGCCTCATGATGCCATCTATTTTGTGAAGTGCACCAGTCCCTCCTGCAGCAAAGCACCCCCACAACATGATGCTGCCACTCTAGTGCTTCACGGTTGGGATGGTGTTCTTCGGCTTGCAAGCGTCCCCCTTTTTCCTCCAAACATAACGATGGTCATTATGGCCAAACAGTTCTACATTTGTTTCATCAGACCAAAGGACATTTCTCAAAAAAGTACGATCTTTGTCCCCATATGCAGTTGCAAACCGTAGTCTGGCTTTTTTATGGCGGTTTTGGAGCAGTGGCTTCTTCTTGTTGAGCGGCCTTTCGGGTTATGTCGATATAGGACTCGTTTTACTGTGGGTATAGATACTTTTGTATCTGTTTCCTCCAGCATCTTCACAAGGTCCTTTACTGTTGTTCTGGGATTAATTTGCACTTTTTGCACCGAAGTACGTTAATCTCTAGGAGACAGAACGTGTCTCCTTCCTGAGCGGTATGATGGCTGCGTGGTCCCATGGTGTTTATACTTGCGTACTATTGTTTGTACAGATGAACGTGGTACCTTCAGGTGTTTGGAAATTGCTCCCAAGGATGAACCAGACTTGTGGAGGTCTACAATTGTTTTTCTGAGGTCTTGACTGATTTATTTTTGATATTCCCATGATGTCAAGCAAAGAGGCACTGAGTTTGAAGGTAGGCCTTGAAATACATCCACAGGTACACCTCTATTTGACTCAAATTATGTCAATTAGCCTATCAGAAGCTTCTAAAGCCAAGACATCATTTTCTGGAATTTTCCAAGCTGTTTAAAGGCACAGTCAACTTAGTGTATGTAAACTTCTGAACCACTGGAATTGTGATACAGTGAATTATAAGTGAAATAATCTGTCTTAACAATTGTTGGAAAAATGACTTGTGTCATGCACAAAGTAGATGTCCTACCGGACATGCCAAAACTATAGTTTGTTTTATCAAGAAATTTGTGGAGTGGCTGCAAAACTAGTTTTATTGACTCCAACCTAAGTGTATGTAAACTTCCGACTTCAACTGTATGTCTGGATTTGATTAGAGCGTTGATCGTCATGAAAATTCAAGCCTGAAGCCACTTGAGCCTGATGAGCCATACATTAAAGACATTTTATGAGCCTAAGCCCAAAAAAGGCCAAATGATTGTGTCGTTATACAATACATAGACGCACTTTACGCTGGCCACACACCACTTTTAGAGATCCTATAAAAGAGAGAGCTACTTCCCTGGTACCTATGACCTGCACCATCTGTTGAGTTTGTTCTGTGTCCATTGTCCACATTAATTACTGCTCATTACATTAGTATTGTAGCACGCTGTGTAGTGCAGTAAGGATAACTACCAGGGTGGAATGTCCTACCCTGCTTTTCAGACCTGGACAGAAACACCCTGTCTGCCAGTCAGAAAGAGACAGACACTAGTGTTAAAGACTTGCTTCGTAACTTTGGCGACTAGTAAGTATTTTTTTTAAACCTCCCGCAAGCAGAGCATAACTCAGTCAGTCTGTCAATCACTTGTCTTCTCAGAGGAAAATAAGAAGGAGAGAGATGATGATGAGGTTGCAGATGAGGGGAGGAGGGGATGTTGTTGGGTTGGGGGGCCTCTGACCCCCCTGTCGCAACCAACTGGTCTGCAGGCAGCAGGAAGGAAGCCTTGCTGTGACATCCTGCTGTGCCTCGGTCACCAGGCCTATTATAGTCCCTCTCTGTCACAATCCCTAGGCTGGGAAAACAGGGCTAACGGTCTCCCCACTGGTTTCATCACATCCCCCTGTTCCCCGCTTTTAGAGACCAGGCCAGGGACTGACATGGCTAGGGGCACTAGGGGCTAGGACTGGGGGCCTCTCTCCTGATGAGTCTCTGAGAGTGTCATTATTGTGGTAGGATGCTGACCTGACCCCCACTTCATGTTGTTTTATTAAAAACTCAAGAAACAATAATTCGATTCAGGTGGACATGTCCTATATCTTCAGTTACCAGATTTCACAAAACTAAAGCACCACAGAGTCTTTGTTTGGATTCAACCATACAGTTTGCCACTGTCCATCATTTGTGATTATAATATGGGAAGTTCGAGCCCTGAATGCTGATTGGCTGACAGCCGTGTTATATCAGACCATATACCACGGGTTTGACAAAAAAATTATTTTTACTGCTCTAATTACGTCGGTAACCAGTTTATAAAAATGGCGCCGGAGGAGATGGCAGCAGTTTTACGGTCTCCTAACCAATTGTGCAATTATGTGTTTTTTTTTTGCGATATTTGTAAATTATTTTGTACATAATGTTTCTGCAACCGTATCTTACGGCAGAAAAGAGCTTCTGGATATCAGGACAGCGACCACTCACCTCGGATTAGACAAAGATTTGTTCAACAACAACAACAACAAGCAGGACTCACATGATATTCTCCAAACACCCCGCAGGACAGACATCCCGATTATTCGCATAAGGAAGCGACGCAGAGGAAGTAGAGGAAGCCTCGTCCGGATCCGCAGAAGGCGAGTAGGAAAGCTGCCGTTACTGTCAATATTACTTGCCAACGTGCAATCATTGGACAATAAACTAGACAAGGTACGATCACGAATATCCTACCAACGGGACATCAAAAACTGTAATATCCTATGTTTCACGGAATCGTGGCTGAATGACGACATGGATATTCAACTAGCGGGATACACGCTGCACCGGCAAGATAGAACAGCACACTCTGGTAAGACAAGGGGGGACGGTCTGTGCATATTTGTAAACAACAGCTGGTGCACGAAATCTAAGGAAGTCTCTAGATTTTGCTCGCCTGAAGTAGAGTATATTGTGATAAATTGCAGGCCACTACTTGCCTAGAGAGTTCTCAGCTATACTTTTTGTGGCTGTTTATTTACCACCACAATCAGATGCGGGCACGAAGACTGCGCTCAGTCAGCTGTATAAGGAAATAAGCAAACAGGAAACCACTCACCCAGAGGCGGCACTCCTAGTGGCCGGAGACTTTAATGCAGGGAAACTTAAATCAGTTCTACCAAATCTCTATCAACATGTTAAATGTGCAACCAGAGGGAAATAAATTCTAGATCACCTGTATTCCACACACAGAGACGCGTACAAAGCTCTCCCTTGCCCTCCATTTGGTAAATCTGACCACAACTCTATCCTCCTGATTCCTGCTTACAAGCAAAAATTAAAGCAGGAAGCACCAGTGACTCGGTCTATAAAAAAATGGTCTGATGAAGCAGATGCTAAACTACAGGACTGTTTTGCTATCACAGACTGGAACATGTTCCGGGATTCCTCCGATGACATTGAGGAATACACCACATCAGTCACTGGCTTTATCAATAAGTGCATTGAGGACGTCGTCCCCACAGTGACTGTACGTACATACCCCAACCAGAAGCCATGGATTACAGGCAACATTCGCACTGAGCTAAAGGGTAGAGCTTCCACTTTCAAGGTGCGGGACTCTAACCCGGAAGCTTACAAGAAATCCCGCTATGCCTTGCGACAAACCATCAAACAGGCAAAGCACTAATACAGGACTAAGATTGAATCGTACTACACCGGCTCCGATGCTCGTCGGATGTGGCAGGGCTTGCAAACTATTACAGACTACAAAGGGAAGCACAGCCGCGAGCTACCCAGTGACACGAGCCTACCAGATGAGCTAAATCACTAGTGCGAGAAAAAAGGTGTGTGTGTGTGTGTGTGTGTGTGTAGGTAAGTAAAGAAATAAAACAACAGTAAAAAGACATTTGAAAATAAGAGTAGCAAGGCTATATACAGACATCGGTTAGTCAGGCTTATTGAGGTAGTATGTACCTCCTCGGGGCTTATTGCTTAAATATACATTGAGTATACCAAACACCCCTCTCCTCCCTCATTGCAGTTCTTGACACAAACCGGTATGCCTGGCACCTACAACCATACCTGTTTCAAAGGCGCTTAAATATGTTGTCTTGCCTATTCACTCTCTGAATGGCACACATACACAATCCATGTCTCAAGGCTTAAGAGTTTTTATTTAGCCTGTCTCCACCCCTTCATCTACACTGATTAAATGGATTTAACAAGTGACATCAATAAGGGATCATAGCTTTCACCTGGATTCACCTGGTCAGTCTGTCATGGAAAGAGCAGGTGTTCTTAATGTATTGTATACTCGGTGTAAGATCCTAATTCTTTTTGTTTTCATTTGGAGTTCAGCCTCTCAAAACACAAAACAATCACCACATAATACATTTCTGCACATTTAACAAGATAGCCGGAAACCTCTGGACCAGAAATAATTTGAAAAGTGCTGAGGAGACATCTTTCAGCAAGAGTTTGACTTCAAGTGAGAAGGAGGGAACGTGCAATCCATCTATTTTAGCCCCTGGCTGTTGAGTTGGTTGGGTAACCAAGCAGCCTTTGCTGTTATAGGACAATGCTCCCCACCATATGACTCTCCTATTGCGCAACGCTTCACTACTATTTCCCAATAGTGTGGTAGTCATACACAAAAACACAGATCACAGTATAGGGTAGACGGAAGGAGAATGTTAGTTGGGGTATGCTGTATTGATCTACATGAAAAGATGATCTCTAAAGATGGAATGATAGTGGTTGTAAAGTCTGGGAGGGGAAGCCGTATAGGAGTCCCCTATACTCTCATTACCTCACAGTCCTATCAAAGGTGCATGAATTGACAAACCAACGGGTTGTGTGAGAGATATTATGACTTTCTTGGATGACAATGGAAGTTGAATAGAAAATACTTCTAGGTTCTCCTAGTAGTGTCCAGTGGAGAGTGCTACTAAACAAGACAACTGTATAGGGCAGATCACTTCCACCACCATCTCCAGAGTAAGCTACCCATCCCTTCCCCCTCCATAACATCGTTATGTCTTTTCCTACTAGCACTGACTTTGCTGATAACCATTTTGTTCAGGAAAAAATGTACTTGCTACGATTGTGATGTGTTGTTGTCTCACCTACAGTAGCTATCTTAAGATGAATGCACTAATGTAAGTCACTCTGGATAAGACCGTCTGCTAAATGACTAGATCGTAAAATATACCCTGGGACTTCCCAGTGGTGTGACGATTGGACACAGATACTTGGGTATAAGACAGGACAGGTATCTATCTGGACATCATGACTAAGATGAAACGGATTGAAGGAACTTGTGCTGTGC
This sequence comes from Salmo trutta, assembly GCF_901001165.1. Lineage (NCBI taxonomy): Eukaryota > Metazoa > Chordata > Actinopteri > Salmoniformes > Salmonidae > Salmo > Salmo trutta. The sequence continues at coordinate 24,005,791 of NC_042985.1, forward strand.
AGAGATGGGTTCCACATGACTTTTACACCTTAGTTTCACTTCTTCCTGTTCTTTCTCATATCCCATAAAATGTGACCTGAAATCAATTTATATATTTATAGATCTGGTCTCACCTAAGGCTGTGGCGGTCATGACATTTTGTCAGCCGGTGATTGTCAAGCAAATAACTGCCAGTTTCATGGTAATTGACCACTAATTAACATAAACACATTTAGCTTCTCCTGGCTTCCACACATTGCCACTGATGCAGACCTTTGGAACATCTACATTTTAAAAAGTCAAATATATCCATGTAAGAGCCTACATCATCACAATACATCCGTGATCTAAAGAAACATGATATGAAGAAAATGTAGTGTATTTCAGAAGAACAGAATAGCATACTCTGAGTTGTCCTTATGTTAGGCCCTGATCTGGCTATGCCATATGGCTGTGGGCTACACTAGTTCATTTAGCAGACAAGATTTGCTTAGAATTCTGTGACATTATTTTACATGATTGTATAGAATGAAGAATACAATTGAACATAGCTGAATAAAATAGAATGGATATTTTCTCCAAACATTTTAAAGGAGTGTGCATATGCAGCTATTCTGTGTTGAGCGCTTATTAACAAAGAAACAGGTACTCCTAAATACTTAATTTCAAGTTATGTATGTATCTTTGGTTGTGATACAAACATCGGGCTGTATCTTCTGATTTTTAATACATTCTAAGGCTGCATGATGCGACTCTAATGATGTTTTGAAAAAAGTTGCATGAAAGGCATGAGCTCTGCTTTGTTTTTTGCACAGGCTGTACACACTTTGACAAGCTCTTGATAATGCCTCGAATTTTGTCTTTTGTGGCCAGTGGCCATTGTGCTCTTGGGCTGAATATAATTATTATAATTCCCTTCTCCCGGTTGCATGCTCTGAAGCACCTCTCACTCACATGGCTCTCCATCACGTGACGGGTCTTTCTCACAGGCTACAAGTGAAGACGGACACATCGGGGAGGCAACTGCGTGCGTCCTTATCCAATTCCGAGGAAGAACTGTCCACATTTACTTTTCGTCAGCCAACAAGATGAGTAGGCCTAATGAACAGCAAAAGCACTAGCCTATGTCAATCTACTATCCCCCATAGTACAAAAGTCGACATATTCTGTGCGAGAAATAAATATTCCAAACATAGTGTAGGACAGTTGTGGGATGCAATAGATTCCAAATTAATCCAACCACTAGCATCAAAACAACTTTTTTAAGCAATGAGCCTGAAGCTACAGATCAGAACATTTAGCTTAAAATGTTGATAAACTATTAGGATTTTTCTTCACATTATAAGCGAAGCAATGTGCACACCGTAGTAAGCTACAAGCACAAATCTTCCATTAGCAGGAAAACACAATTCTCAAAAGTGACCGCAAATGCAATTATGAATGTAATGCTTTTATTATAAATGTGCATTTTTATGGTAAATTATCTTCCCCATACTTGAGACTCACGTGCTTCATATGTATGCCAGTTAGGCGCTACACCCGTTGTAAAACTGATTATTGTGCTCCATTTTAAGAAGTTATTTGGCCACTTTAGCTGTGATACAAACCTTATCAAAACATCTAGTCCTATGGGTTAGGCTACATGAGGTGTGCAGCTATGATGTGAAAAGTCGCCAAAAAAAGGCTTGCGCTGTTTCTTGCCTTAAGCTGGGCATCAAGTTTTTTTATTTATTTTATTTATTTCACCTTTATTTAACCAGGTAGGCAAGTTGAGAACAAGTTCTCATTTACAATTGCGACCTGGCCAAGATAAAGCAAAGCAGTTCGACAACATACAAAAACACAGAGTTACACATGGAGTAAAACAACATACAATCAATGATGCAGTAGAAAAAAAATAAGACTATATACAATGTGAGCAAATGATGTGAGATAAGGGAGGTAAAGGCAAAAAATGCCATGGTGGCAAAGTAAATAAAGTATGGCAAGAAAAACACTGGAATGGTAGATTTGTAGTTTGAAGAAAGTTCAAAGTTAAAATATAAATAATATGGTGCAAAGGAGCAAAATAAATAAAATAAATAAATACAGTAGGGGAAGAGGTAGTAGTTTGGGCTAAATTAAAGATGGGCTATGTACAGGTGCAGAGATCTGTGAGCTGTTTGACAGCTGGTGCTTAAAGCTAGTGAGGGAGATAAGTGTTTCCAGTTTCAGAGATTTTTGTAGTTCGTTCCAGTCATTGGCAGCTGAGAACTGGAAGGAGAGTTGGCTTTAGGGGTGACCAGAGAGATATACCTGTTGGAGCGCGTGCTACAGGTGGGTGCTGCTATGGTGACCAGTGAGTGGAGATAAGGGGGGACTTTACCTAGCAGGGTCTTGTAGATGACCTGGAGCCAATGTGTTTGGCGACGATTATGAAGCGAAGGCCAGCCAACGAGAGCGTACAGGTCGCAGTGGTGGGTAGTATATGGGGCTTTGGTGACAAAACGGATGGCACTGTGATAGACTGCATCCAGCTTGTTGAGTAGGGTATTGGAGGCTATTTTGTAAATGACGTCGCCGAAGTCGAGGATTGGTAGGATGGTCAGTTTTACGAGGGTATGTTTGGCAGCATGAGTGAAGGATGCTTTGTTGCGAAATAGGAAGCCAATTCTAGATTTCACTTTGGATTGGAGATGATTGATGTGAGTCTGGAAGGAGAGTTTACAGTCTAACCAGACACCTAGGTATTTGTAGTTGTCCACAAATTCTAAGTTAGAACCGTCCAGAGAAGTGATGCTGGACAGGCGGGCAGGTGCAGGCAGCGATCGGTTGAAGAGCATGCATTTAGTTTTACTTGTGTTTAGGAGCAGTTGGAGACCACGGAAGGAGAGTTGAATGGCATTGAAGCTCGTCTGGAGGGTTGTTAACACAGTGTCCAAAGAAGGGCCAGAAGTATACAGAATGGTGTCGTCTGCGTAGAGGTGGATCAGAGATTCACCAGCAGCAAGAGCGACATCATTTATGTTTACAGAAAAAAGAGTTGGCCCAAGAATTGAACCCTGTGGTACCCCCATAGAGACTGCCAGAGGTCCAGACAGTAGGCCCTCCGATTTGACACACTGAACTCTGTCAGAGAAGTAGTTGGTGAACCAGGCGACGCAATCGTTTGAGAAACCAAGGCTACTGAGTCTGCCGATGAGGATGTGGTGATTAACAGAGTCAAAAGCTTTGGCCAGGTCAATGAATACGGCAGCACAGTATTGTTTCTTATCGATGGCGGTTACGATGTCGTTTAGGACCTTGAGCGTGGCTGAGGTGCACCCATGACCAGCTCTGAAACCAGATTGCATAGCGGAGAGGGTGCGGTGGGATTCGAAATGGTCAGTAATCTGTTTGTTGACTTGGCTTTCGAAGACCTTAGAAAGGCAGGGTAGGATGGATATAGGTCTGTAGCAATTTGGGTCAAGAGTGTCACCTCCTTTGAAGAGGGGGATGACAGCAGCTGCTTTCCAATCTATGGGAATCTCAGACGACACGAAAGAGAGGTTGAACAGGCTAGTAATAGGGGTTGCAATAATTTCGGCAGATAATTTTAGAAAGAAAGGGTCCAGATTGTCAAGCCCAGCTGATTTGTAGGGGTCCAGATTTTGCAGCTCTTTCAGAACATCAGCTGAATGGATTTGGGAGAAGGAGAAATGGGGAGGCTTGGGCGAGCAGCTGTGGGGGGTGCAGTGCTGTTGAATGCTGTAGGGGTAGTTAGGTGGAAAGCATGGCCAGCCGTAGAAAAATGCTTATTGAAATTCTCAATTATAGTGGGCTTATCGGTGGTGACAAAGTTTCCTATCCTCAGTGCAGTGGGCAGTTGGGAGGAGGTGTTCTTATTCTCCATGGTGATAGTATATCATTCACAAGTGATAGGTTAATATTGTCACCCATCAGACTATTCTTGATTTCATCTTGTCTTTACATATACTAAATAATATATATGTGAAATTTTGATTTATCATGCACCTGTCTCGAAACCGGGGCCAGGAAAAAATACATGGAATCTATGCACTTAAATAGAGAATGGAGGACGCGATTCTCGAGGTTCATTTTCATGCCAACCAGGTAGGCTATACTCCTGTTGTAAAGAGAAGCAATGTGCTTAGTATTAGGAAAGTTGAGAAATATAGGCCTAGCCTATAGAAAGCTGATGTGATGCTCTTCTCTTTAATAGAGGCCATCACTCTGTTTTCTCATGCAATTGCATAGAAATGTTGCGCAACATGAGCTCATGGGCTCTCATTCAGTGTTTGATTTAGATTTTCAATAACATTTGCATTGATGTCAGAGTGATTAGAGGGACAATAGAGTGCTGAGTACCAGGCAGTTAGCAAGTTAGGTAGGCTACTAATGACCATCAGCAGCATCAGAGCTTGGAGAAGCCTAATTACTGTGACTAAATGGTCACGTGGAATTTGATTGCCATCATGACTCGTGACCGCCGGTGTGGCGGTAATATGGTCATCTTAACAGCCCTAGTCTCACCTATGACAAGACAATCCACATCCTGATATGATCAGTGATACAATTTTTACACTACACTGTTTATTCTGTACTTGTACCTAATAAGGCCATGTGTTTGTGTCTTTGCAGGTCACAGCATTTCAAAGAGAGCGTCAGGTTCATCCACGAATGTCGTCTAAATGGAGGGGCCTGTCTGGTGCACTGGTACGTACACCACCTAACCATAAACCACTAACTTTCTGTTGACCGTACCTGACCCCTTATGACTATGTTCTCCCTGTCCCATAATGCAGCCTGGCCGGTGTGTCCCGTAGTACTACCATGGTGGTGGCCTACCTGATGACCGTCACCACCTACAGCTGGGAGGAGTGTCTGTCGGCTGTCAAGGCTGTGCGTTCCTTCGTAGGCCCGAACTATGGCTTCCAACAGCAACTACAGGAGTACCAGATGAACCAAGTCACAGAGGTAGGTACACACACATTGAAAAACACACACCCTGTATATCAAATCAAACTTTATTTGCCACATACACCGAATACAACAAGTGTAGACTTTACCGTGAAATGCTTACTTACAAGCCCTTAACCAACAGTGCAGTTCAAGAAGAAGAAAATAGTTACCAAGTAGGCTAACACAAAAAGTAACACAATAAGAATAACAATAATATATACAGGGGTCACCGGTACCGAGTCAGTGTGCAGGGATACAGGCTAGTTGAGGTAATCTGTACAGGTAGGTGGGGGCGAAGTGACTATGCATAGGTAACAAACAAACAGCGAGTAGCAGCAGTGTACAAGGGGTGGGGGGGTCAATGTAAATTGTCCGGTGGCGATTTTTATGAATTGTTCAGCAGTCTAATGGCTTGGGGGTAGAAGCTGTTGAGGAGCAGAGAAAACAGTCTATAACTTGGGTGACTGGAGTCTCTGACAATTTTATGGGCTTTCCTCTGACACCGCCTATTATATAGGTCCTGGATGGCAGGAAGCTTGGCCCCAGTGATGTGCTGGGTTGTTTGCACTACCCTCTGTAGCGCCTTACGATCAGATGCCGACAGTTGCCATACCAGGCGGTGATGCAACTGGTCAGGATGCTCTCGATGGTGCAGCTGTAGAACCTTTTGAGGATCTGGGGCCACTGCCAAATCTTTTCAGTCTTCTGAGGGGGAAAAGGTTTTGTCATGCCCTCTTCATGACTGTCTTGGTATGTTTGGACCATGATAGTTCGTTGGTGATGTGGAAACCAAAGAACTTGAAACTCTAGATCCCCTCCACTACAGCCCCGTCAATATTAATGGGGGCCTGTTCGGCCCGCCTTTTACTGTAGTCCACGATCAGCTCCTTTGTCTTGCTCACATTGAGGGAGAGGTTGTTGTCCTCTGACCTCCTCCCTATAGGCCGTCTCATCATTGTTGGTGATCAGGCCTACCACTGTTGTGTCGTCAGCAAACGTAATGATGGTGTTGGAGTCGTGTTTGGCCATGCAGTCGTGGGTGAACAGGGAATACAAGGAGGGGACTAAGTACACACCCCTGAGGGGCCCCAGTGTTGAGGATCAGCGTGGCAGATGTATTGTTGCCTACTCTTACCACCTGGGGGCGGCCCTTAATGCTCCAGGGGCGGTGTACAATGGCGACCCTGGCCGGACCCCACTCCCTGCGGGTGTCTCACGGGGAGTTGGGATATGCAACAAAAAAACAGGACAAATATAAGCATCCCCCAAATTGTTATTATTATTCTAGAGCTTCCCGCAATTCAATGTGCAGAAAAACACCCTGTAACACAGCTCAAGCGTAATATTTAGACTTGAATAGTTCAGGCCTATCAACGGTAAACAATTTCAGTGAGTAAGAAGAATGCCAGTTAAGTCCCACCGTTTCTGTAACACCCACTCGGAAGCCAAACTGTTAGCTTACTCCCACTCACAGTACAGAGTCACAGGAATGTGTCCTCATTCAGCTGCTATCAGTTAATGATGCAGCTGTTTTTTACAAGGCCACTCCTGCCCTCTCAGGTTCATACTTTTGGTTTACTTTCACTTCTGTGGATGGAGGTGGGTCTCTGACAGTAAACCTGGAGCCCATCCTTCCTGGTTGCCTGACTCAACTTTGTCTGGCCTACCAGGGATCTTCCTAAACTCATCATACTGCTCATTAGCAATCAGGGAGGTGATCTCTGTGATGGCTGCTGGCTTTCTCTGGACTTGCTGTTATGCCCGAGGTGGGTTATGAACCCTCAATGTATTTAGGCAAACAGAAGACAACTAGATCGTGTGTAAACTGTTACTATGTGACTTTCATCTGGGCCACCAGAAATACACAAGTTATTTAATTAGAAGTCCCACCATCATGCATATGAACCGTGACTTCACCCTCCTTCACTCTCATGTCACTAGACCTACACCAAAGTGTTTGCTGGTTTCAAAGTGAGTATCTGTGTTGTCAGTTTATTTATAGACATCTGCATATTATTCACACAAGATGTAGTTGGGTGAGAAAATGGCTTTCCTGTTGTGGGGCAGCTATTTCCACACACATCAGACTTCAAACCTGTGAAATGATGTGTGACATGCAGACGCACATACACACACGTTTCTAGACCATGCTGCAAAGAGAGCTGTGTATGGAGGTTGCTGAGAAGGGCTTTGTCTGTCTAGCTGGTGGCACTCAGTACGTGTGTGTGTGTGTAGCGTACAGAAGGGGAACTGGAGGGGCTTGCTGAAATTGCATTAGCCTGGTACTAACCATCACGTGACTGTAATTACTGTCAGAGGCTTGCAACATGTCTTCACTGAAGAAAAAAACATTTGTTATTTTCTTATTGTTTGGTTGAGTTGGCTGTGATTTTGAGGATCAAAGGGGAAATGGGATTCCTTTCTTCATGCTTTTCCCACGACTGTGTCTTAGAGAGAATTTTCTCTTGTCATCCCAATAGTTTTATCTATAGTGTTATACTGTATATAGGGGTGATCAATTGTATATATTTTTTTATTTCACAACACTTTGCCTAAAACACTGATACAACTGAGGCTTGTCTGTTGTTAAAAATGATTCTAAATGCGTTATTATGTGGGTGTTTTGTTGAGCGTAAGGTAAGGTTCAGTAAGTGTGATAGGGGTTGTGTCCAGGTCACTGTTCCTCAGTTTGGACTTTGACTTACTTTGAATGGGTTCAAAACAGAGAGATGTTTTCAAGCAAACAAAACTGAAATTAACATAATTTGTTCCAATTTTGAGTAATCCTTTCCTCATGAATTGATGATCTGGAAGTGAAAACTGGTAAAGGGATGGTGGAGAGTCTGACTCAAAGCTGGGTTTGGGACTCAAGTCTCCCATCTGTCCTTATTGTGTGTAGTCTAACTGTTCATTGTACCTTCCTTGGTGCGTATTTTTGTAACACAGTGCGTATTTTTGTAACACAGTGCGTATTTTTGTAACACAGTGCGTATTTTTGTAACACAGTGCGTATTTTTGTAACACAGTGCGTATTTTTGTAACAAGGTTTGAGTATGTTGTATGGCTGGTTATGGATGGAGGTAATGTGTGGGAGTTGCTGTGACACCTGACGGTTGTGTGGGAGGAAACATACTTCACAGCGACACACCTGAACACAACTCTTCTCTTTTACCGGACATGGGAACTTTCTTGGTTCATCTGAAACTCCTGAATTTATGATAGGAAGTCTGTAACACTATTTTGTATGTAACATTAAAATTATACTGTATTTCATGATTACTCAACTAATGTAAATAATGTACCACTAGTTTGTTAACCTATACACTACTGTAATAAATTATAGGTAATTTATAAGAAAATCACTAAATAAATACACATTACAATCTTTTGTTGAACTATCACATTGGTGGCTAATGCATTGATACTAGTAGCCACCCACCACTCCAACACCTGTCTACCAGAAGCCCATGATGTGATGTCCAACACCTGTCTACCAGAAGCCCATGATGTGATGTCCAACACCTGTCTACCAGAAGCCCATGATGTGATGTCCAACACCTGTCTACCAGAAGCCCGTGATGTGATGTCCAACACCTGTCTACCAGAAGCCCATGATGTGATGTCCAACACCTGTCTACCAGAAGCCCGTGATGTGATGTCCAACACCTGTCTACCAGAAGCCCGTGATGTGATGTCCAACACCTGTCTACCAGAAGCCCGTGATGTGATGTCCAACACCTGTCTACGAGAAGCCCGTGATGTCCAACACCTGTCTACCAGAAGCCCATGATGTGATGTCCAACACCTGTCTACCAGAAGCCCATGATGTGATGTCCAACACCTGTCTACCAGAAGCCCATGATGTGATGTCCAACACCTGTCCACCAGAAGCCCATGATGTGATGTCCAACACCTGTCCACCAGAAGCCCATGATGTGATGTCCAACACCTGTCTACCAGAAGCCCATGATGTGATGTCCAACACCTGTCCACCAGAAGCCCATGATGTGATGTCCAACACCTGTCTACCAGAAGCCCATGATGTGATGTCCAACACCTGTCTACCAGAAGCCCATGATGTGACGCTCCGTTGTTTTAAATGTCAGCCATGTCTTCCCACAGCACAGCTGAGAACTACACGGATCAATCCCACTGTCCTGTGTGGAAGTCTGACCCAAAAGAGCATAAACTGCACTATACTCGTCTGGTCTTACAAGGACATCCATGTTTGATGTGTTCGGTCAGGGGTAGCAATGTTCATGTCAGAACAATAATATGTCCAACTGTGTGGTGGTTTTGATTTCTCACTGCATTTCCAAAATGTTCATAAATTATGTCTATAGATCCAGAGGTGTGGAACACATCTTAGCTGCATAACCTTGATTAGTGAACACACGGGTGCCAAAAAGAATGTGACAACTGAAGCGAAAGGAAACTGAATGTTTAGGTTCATTAGGCTCACAGTAGTGTGAACATTTTATTTATCTCTTTATAATCTACAGTTCCCTCTTTGTATTCATATTGCGTTACTGAAATGGAACATAATTCCATATATTACTTTCAGAGACACTTTCAGTTCGTCCTATTTCGCAATATATATGGTGTTACACAACAAATTATTAGATGGTTATTTCCTGGATTCCCTCCAGAAACCGCAGATCTGGATGGCTGTTGGACTTGTTGACCTAAATGGTTAGATCTTTATTGGAAGGGCAAGATGGAGCATGTCCCACAGGCTGTGGTTCCACTCTGGTAAAAGGAGGGCTGGGTAATGTTCAATTAACGTATGGTGTGTCACACTTACAGAATCACCTGGACTGAAATAGAACACATATGAATAGAAGGAATAAAAAACAATATCTGTCAAATACAATTTCTTGTGTATTTGTATTTATTATGGATCCCCATTAGCTGCTGCCAAGGCAGCTAAGGAAGATGGCACCGGAAGGTAGGGCTGCCGTCTTATCGGCTGTTAAACAACCATGCTATTTTATTTTTTGCGTTGTTTGTTACTTGTTTTGTACATAATGTTGCAGCTACCATCTCTTATGACCGAAAAGAGCTTCTGGACATCAAAACTGGGATTACTCACCTAAAATTGGACAAGGAGTTTTTCTTCAATGAGTCGGACGTGGGGAATATACTACGGACACCCGACCAGGCCCAGATCCCCGTGATTCGCTGGAAAAGGAAACGTAGGTTTCGCGGAAAGAGATCAGGATGCCTTGTGAGGATCAGGCGACGAGTGGCTAATCTGCCCTTGCCTTCCGTTCTGCTAGCTAACGTTCAATCGCAGGAAAATAAATGGGATGAACTGAAAGCACGTATATCCTACCAACAGGACATTTAAAAACTGTAATATCTTATGTTTCACAGAGTCGTGGCTCAGGGTTTTGCTCGACTGAGGTAGAGTATCTCATGATAAGCTGTAGACCACACTATCTACCTAGAGAGTTTATCTGTATTTTTCGTAACTATCTACAGACCGAGGCTGGCACTAAAACCGCACTCAATTAGCTGTATTCCGCCATAAGCAAACAGGAAAACGCTCATCCAGAGGCTGCGCTTCTAGTGGCCGGCGACTTTAATGCAGGGAAACTTAAATCAGTTTTACCTCATTTCTATCCGCATGTTAAATGTGCAACCAGAGGGGGAAAAAATCTAGACCACCTTTACTCCACACACAGAGAGGCATACAAAGCTCTCCCTCACCCTCCATTTGGCAAATCTGACCATAACTCTATCCTCCTGATTCCTGCTTATAAGCAAAAAATAAAGCAGGAAGCACCAGTGACTGTCTATAAAAAACACAAGCCTACCAGACGCAAGTAACACGGAAACATGCATGAGAGCATCAGCTGTTCCGGACGACTGTGTGATCACGCTCTCAGCAGCCGATGTGAGTAAGACCTTAAAACAGGTCGACATTCACAAAGCCGCTGGGCCAGACGGATTACCAGGACGTGTACTCCGAACATGCGCTGACCAACTGGCAAGTGTCTTCACTGACATTTTCAACCTCTCCCTGTCCGAGTCTGTAATACCAACATGTTTCAAGCAGACCAACATAATCCCTGTGCCCAAGAACACTAAGGTAACCTACCTAAATGACTACCGACCTGTAGCACTCACATCTGTAGCCATGAAATACTTTGAAAGGCTGGTCATGGCTCACATCAACACCATTATCCCAGAAACCCTAGACTCACTCCAATTTGCATACCGCACCAACAAATCCACAGATGATGCAATCTTTATTGCACTCCACACTGCCCTTTCCCACCTGGACAAAAGGAACACCTATGTGAGAATACTATTCATTGACTACAGCTCAGCGTTCATCACCATAGTGCCCTCAAAGCTCATCACTAAGCTAAGGACCCTGGGACTAAACACCTCCCTCTGCAATTGGATCTTGGACTTCCTGACGGGCCGCCCCCAGGTGGTAAGGGTAGGTAACAACACATTCGCCATGCTGATCCTCAACACGGGGACCCCTCAGGGGTACGTGCTCAGACCCCACCTATACTCCCTGTTCACTCATGACTGCACGGCCAGGCACGACTCCAACACCATCATTAAGTTTGATGACACAACAGTGGTAAGCCTGATCACTGACAACAATGAGACAGCCTATAGGGAGGAGTTCAGAGACCTGACCGTGTGGTGCAAGGACAACAACCATTCCATCAACGTGATCAAGACAAAGATGATGATTGTGGACTACAGGACCGAGCACGCCCCCATTCTCACCGACGGGGCTGTAGTGGAGCAGGTTGAGAGTTCCTTGGCATCCACATCACCAACAAACTAACATGGTCCAAGCACACCAAGACACTCGTGAAGAGGGCACGACAAAACCTGTTCCCCCTCAGGAGACTGAAAAGATTTGACATGGGTCCTCAGATCCTCAAAATGTTTGACAGCTGCACCATCGAGAGCATCACTGCCTGGTATGGCAACTGCTCGGCCTCTACAGAGGGTAGTGTGTACGGCCCAGTACATTACTGGGGCCAAGCTTCCTGCCATCCAGGACCTAGGCTTTACAGAAGAGCTGGGTTTTACGGAAGAGTGGCCAGAAAAAAGCCATTGCTTAAAGAAAAAATAAGCAAACACATTTGGTGTTCGCCAAAATGTATGTGGGAGACTCCCCAAACATATGGAATAAGGTACTCTGGTCAGATGAGACTAAAATTGAGTTTTTTGGCCATCAAGGAAAACGCAATGTCTGGCACGAACCCAGAACCTCATCACCCCGAGAATACCATCCCCACAGTGAAGCATGGTGGTGGAAGCATCATGCTGTGGGGATGTTTTTCATCAGCACGGACTGGGAAACTGGTCAGAATTGAAGGAATGATGGTGCTAAATACAGGGAAATTCTTGACGGAAACCTGTTTGTCTTCCAGAGATTTGAGACTGGGACGGAGGTTCACCTTCCAGCAGGACAATGACCCTAAGCATACTGCTAAAGCAACACTCGAGTAGAGTAAGGGGAAACATTTAAATGTCTTGGAATGGCCTATGTAACCTATGTGAAATGGCTAGCTAGTTAGCGGGGTGCGCGCTAATAGCGTTTCAATCAGTGACGTCACTTGCTCTGAGACCTTGAAGTAGTTGGTCCCCTTGCGCTGCAAGGGCCGTGGCTTTTGTGGAGCGATGGGTAACGATACTTTGTGGGTGTCAGTTATTGATGTGTGCAGAGGGTCCCTGGTTCGAGCCCAGGTAGGGGCGAGGAGAGGGACGGAAGCAAAACTGTTACACCTAGTCAAAGCCCAGACCTCGATCCAATTCAGAATATGTGGTATGACTTAAAGATGGCTGTACACCAGCTGGAACTCATCCAACTTGAAGGAGCTGGAGCAGTTTTGCCTTGAAGAATAGGCAAAAGTCCCAGGGGCTAGATGTGCCAAGCTTATGGAGACACGTCCCAAGAGACTTGCAGCTGTAATTGCTGCAAAAGGTGGCTCTACAAAGTATTGACTTTGGGGGGGTGAATAGATATGCACGCTCAAGTTAAAAATGTTTTTGTCTTATTTCTTGTTTGTTTCACAAAAAAAATAAACATTTGCATCTTCAAAATGGTAGGCATGTTGTGTAAATCAAATGATACAGACCCCCAAGAAATATATTTTCATTTCAGGTTTTAAGGCAACAAAATAGGAAAAATGCCAAGGGGGTGAATACTTTCGCAAGGCACTGTACTGCTGCTCTTTAATTATTTGTTATTCTTATCTCTTACTTTTTTAGGGATTTTCTTAAAACTGCATTGTTGGTTAAGGGCTTGTAAGTAAGCATTTCACTGTAAGGTCTACACCTGTTGTATTCGGCACGTGACAAATAATATTTGATTTGATTAACTCATCCTGGGGTCCAGAAAGATTAAGGCAGTTTATACAATTTTAAAAACATTACAATACATTCACAGACTGTGTGCCCTCAGGCCCCTACTCCACCACTACCACGTATATACAGTACAAAATCCATGTGTACGTGTGTGTATAGTGCGTGTGTGTGTGTGTGTGTGTGTGTATGCATGTGTCTGTGCCTATGTTTGTGTTGCTTCTAGAGGTCGACCGATTAATCGGAATGGCCGATTAATTACGGCCGATTTCAAGTTTTATAACAATCGGTAATCGGTATTTTTGGACACCGATTTGCCGATTTTCTTCTTTTTTTAAATTATTTTACACCTTTATTTAACTAGGCAAGTCAGATTAAGAACACATTCTTATTTTCAATGATGGCCTAGGAACGGGGGTTAACTGCCTTGTTCAGGGGCAGAACAACAGATTTTTACCTTGTCACCTCGGGATTCGTTTTTGCAACCTTCCGGTTACTAGTCCAACGCTCTAACCACCTGCCTTACATTGCACTCCACGAGGAGCCTGCGTGGCAGGCTGACTACCTGTTACGCGAGGGCAGCAAGAAGCCAAGGTAAGTTGCTAGCTAGCATTAAACGTATCTTATAAAAAACGATCAATCTTAACATAATCACTAGTTAACTACACATGGTTGATGATATTACTAGTTTATCTAACGTGTCCTGCGTTGCATATAATCGATGCGGTGCCTGTTAATTTCTCATCGAATCACAGCCTACTTCGACAAACGGGTGATGGTTTAACAAGCGCATTTACGAATGAAGCACTGTCGTTGCACCAATGTACCTAAACATTAATGCCTTTCTTTAAAATCAATACACAAGTATATATTTTTAAACCTGCATATTTAGTTACTATTGCCTGCTAACATGAATTTATAACTAGGGAAGTTGTGTCACTTCTCTTGCGTTCCGTGCAAGCAGTCAGGGTATATACAGCAGTTTGGGCCGCCTGGCTCATTGCGAACTGTGTGAAGTCCATTTATTCCTAACAAAGGCCATAATTAATTTGCCAGAATTGTACATAATTATGACATAACATTGAAGGTTGTGCAATGTAACAGGAATATTTAGACTTGCCACCCGTTAGATAAAATACGGAATGGTTCCGTATTTCACTGAAATAATAAATGTTTCGTTTTCGAAATGATAGTTTCCGGATTCGACCATATTAATGACCAAAGGCTTGTATTTCTGTGTGTTATTATGTTATAATTAAGTCTATGATTTGATATTTGATAGAGCAGTCTGACTGAGCGATGGTAGGCAGCAGCAGGCTCGTAAGCGTTCATTCACCTTCGTGCATTTGCCAGCAGCTCTTCGCAATTCTTCAAGCATTGCGCTGTTTATGACTTCAAGCCTACCAACCCCCGAGATTAGGCTGGTGTAACCGATGTGAAATGGCTAGCTAGTTAGCGGGGTGCGCGCTAATAGCGTGTCAAACGTCACTCGCTCTGAGACTTGGGAGTGGTTGTTCCCCTTGCTCTACATGGGTAACGCTGCTTCGAGGGTGGCTGTTGTCGATGTGTACCTGGTTCGAGCCCAGGTAGGAGCGAGGAGAGGGACAGAAGCTATACTGTTACACTGGCAATACTAAAGTGCCTATAAGAACATCCAATAGTCAAAGGTATATGAAATACAAATCGTATAGAGAGAAATAGTCCTATAATTCCTATAATAACTACAACCTAAAACTTCTTACCTGGGAATATTGAAAACTCATGTTAAAAGAATCCACCAGCTTTCATATGTTCTCATGTTCTGATCAAGGAACTTAAGTTAGCTTTTTTACATGGCACATATTGCACTTTTACTTTCTTCTCCAACACTTTGTTTTTGCATTATTTATACCAAATTGAACATGTTTCATTATTTATTTGAGGCTAAATTGATAGTATTTATGTATTATATTAAGTTAAAATAAGTGTTCATTCAGTATTGTTGTAATTGTCATTATTACAAATAAATAAAAAATAAAACAATTGGCCGATTTAATCGGTATTGGCTTTTTGGGTCATCCAATAATCGGCATCGGCGTTGAAAAATCATAATCGGTCGACCTCTGGTTGCTTCACAGTCTCCGCTGTTCCATAAGGTATTTTTTAAATTTGATTTTAAATCTAATTTTACTGCTTGCATGAGTTACTTGTGGAATAGAGTTCCATGTAGTCATGGCTCTATTTAGTACTGTGCGCCTTCCATAGTCTGTTCTGGACTTGGGGACTGTGAAGAGACCGCTTGTGGCATGTCTTGTGGGGTATGCATGGGTGTCCGAGCTGTGTGCCAGTAGTTCAAACAGACAGCTCAGTGCATTCAACATGTCAATACCTCTCATAAATACAAGCAGTGATGAAGTCGATCTCTCCTCCATTTTGAGCCAGGAGAGATTGACATGCATATTATTAATATTATCTCTCTGTGTACATCCAAGGGCCAGCCGTGCTGCCCTGTTCTGAACCAATTGCAATTTTCCTAAGTCCTTTTTTGTTAGGTGTACTTTTCTACAAGCTTCAATGGAATTGGGTGACATCACTTTCACAGTCACTACAATCGAGGTTGTGCCTAGATCTGCTTCTGCTTGAGAGCCTGTAACTAATGTGTGAGCAGGAATGTCAGAGGAGGAGTGACTGAAGTGGAGGCAGGTTCCTGGTAAAGCTCTGACTCAGAGCTAGCTTTCCCCACCCTTTCCTCAGCTCTCACTGGTTCCTATGTGGGCCCATTGACCGCTGGGCTAAAGACCTGGGACTTCTGCCAGGGGTTTCCCACCCAACCCCTGCTGCCTCCTCGAGGCCCTCTAACCAGGACTAATCCCTGTGTACCGTTAAACCCAGACACTGGGCCATTTTAGAGGACATTGTCTATGTAAATATATGATACTTACAGTCCTCATAGGTCACATCTCATCTTGAGATCAGCATGTGTAACTTGAATTTTCACAAGTTACACATGCAAATAAAACTAAATGCATGCTATTCAACCGATCATTGCCCGCACCTGCCCGCCCATCCAGCATCACTACTCTAGACGGCTCTGACTTAGAATACGTGGATAACTACAAATACCTGGGTGTCTGGCTAGACTGTAAAATCTCCTTCCAGACTCATATTAAGCATCTCCAATCCAAAATTAAATCTAGAATCGGCTTCCTATTTTGCAACAAAGCATCCTTCACTCATGCTGCCAAACATACCCTCGTAAAACGATGTCATCTATAAACTAGCCTCCAACACTCTACTCAACAAACTGGATGCAGTCTGTGACAGTACCAACTTTTTTGTCACCAAAGCCCCATACACTACCCACCATTGCGACCTATACGCTCTTGTTGGCTTGCCAAACTCACTGGCTACAGGTTATCTACAAGTCTCTGCTAGGTAAAGCCCCGCCTTATCTCAGCTCGCTGGTCACCATAGCAGCACCCACTCGTAGCACGCGCTCCAGCAGGTATATCTCACTGGTCACCCCCAAAGCCAATTCCTCCTTTGGTCGCCTTTCCTTCCAGTTCTCTGCTGCCAATGACTGGAACGAACTGCAAAAATCTCTGAAGCTGGAGATTCCCATCTCCCTCACTAGCTTTAAGCACCAGCTGTCAGAGCAGCTCACAGATCACTGCACCTGTTCATAGCCCATCTGTATACAGCCCATCTATCTACCTCATCCCCATACTGTATTTATTTATTTATTCTGCTCCTTTTGCACCCCAGTATCTCTACTTGCACATCCATCTTTTGCACATCTACCATTCCAGTGTTTAATTGCCATATTGTAATTACTTTGCCACCATGGCCTATTTATTGCCTTAATTCCATTATTTTACCTAATTTGCACTCACTGTATATAGACTTTTTTTCTTTTTTCTACTGTGTTATTGACTGTATGTTTTGTTCATTCCATATGTAACTCTGTGTTGTATGTGTTCACTGCTATGCTTTATCTTGGCCAGGTCGCAGTTGCAAATGAGAACATGTTCTCAACTAGCCTACCTGGTTAAATAAAGGTGAAATAAAACAAATAAAAAAATGAGATCAATGCATGATTTACGTGCACAGAATTCAAGTTGGGATCAAGCCCAGAAGCAATGTTGTTAAAGCCAGAGTGAGTGTGTTGGGGGCACAGCTGTTGGACCTCTTATGGCTCTCTGAGCTGTTGAGGAAAGTCCCTCATTTTCAGGAATGTCTGCCGTCCGTTTGCCAACCACACACAGAGATTGATCTAGAGATAGAGGCAGCTACAATCTAAGCAATTTATCTACAGTCGTGGCCAAAAGTTTTGAGAATGACACAAATATTAATTTCCACAAAGTTTGCTGCTTCAGTGTCTTTAGATATTTTTGTCAGATGTTACTATGGAATTCTGAAGTATAATTACAAGACTTTCATAAGTGTCAAAGGCTTTTATTGACAATTGAAGTTGATGCGAAGAGTCAATATTTGCAGTGTTGACCCTTCTTTTTCAAGACCTCTGCAATCTGCCCTGGCATGCTGTCAATTAACTTCTGGGCCACATCCTGACTGATGGCAGCCCATTCTTGCATAATCAATCCTTGGAGTTTGTCAGAATTTGTGGGTTTTTGTTTGTCCACCCGCCTCTTGAGGATTGACCACAAGTTGTCAATGGGATTAAGGTCTGGGGAGTTTCCTGGCCATGGACCCAAAATATTGATGTTTTGTTCTCCGAGCCACTTAGTTATCACTTTTGCCTTATGGCAAGGTGCTCCATCATGCTGGAAAAGGCATTGTTCGTCACCAAACTGTTCCTGGATGTTTGGGAGAAGTTGCTCTCGGAGGATGTGTTGGTACCATTCTTTATTCATGGCTGTGTTCTTGGGCAAAATTGTGAGTGAACCCACTTCCTTGGCTGAGAAGCAACCCCACACATGAATGGCCTCAGGATGCTTTACTGTTGGCATGACACAGGGCTGATGGTAGCGCTCACCTTGTCTTCTCCGGACAAGCTTTTTTCCGGATGCCCCAAACAATCGGAAAGGGGATTCATTAGAGAAAATGACTTTACCCCAGTCCTCAGCAGTCCAATCCCTGTACCTTTTGCAGAATATCAGTCTGTCCCTGATGTTTTTCCTGGAGAGAATAGGCTTCTTTGCTGCCCTTCTTGACACTAGGCCATCCTCCAAAAGTCTTCACCTCACTGTGCGTGCAGATGCACTCACACCTGCCTTCTGCCATTCCTGAGCAAGCTCTGTACTGGTGGTGCCCCGATCCCGCAGCTGAATCAACTTTAGGAGACGGTCCTGGTGCTTGCTGGACTTTCTTGGGCGTCCTGAAGCCTTCTGCAGAAATGCAGTGGAAATGTTTTTTGGGAATTCAGTTCATCTGCATGGCGAAGAGGGACTTTGCAATTAATTGCAATTCATCTGATCACTCTTCATAACATTCTGGAGTATATGCAAATTGCCATCATACAAACTGAGACAGCAGACTTTGAAAATGTATATTTGTGTCATTCTCAAAACTTTTGGCCACAACTGTACATCTATCACCATCTACTGGGAAGGAAAAGAAACCAAGAGAAAGTATGGTAAACTATACCACAATAGAAAAATAACTTCTCACCCACACACTGTGCTCTGACGCCAGAACACTCTGCTCTGACGCCAGAACACTCTGCTCTGACGCCAGAACACTCTGCTCTGACGCCAGAACACTGTGCTCTGACGCCAGAACACTCTGCTCTGACGCCAGAACACTCTGCTCTGACGCCAGAACACTCTGCTCTGACGCCAGAACACTGTGCTCTGACGCCAGAACACTCTGCTCTGACGCCAGAACACTCTGCTCTGACGCCAGAACACTGTGCTCTGACGCCAGAACACTCTGCTCTGACGCCAGAACACTCTGCTCTGACGCCAGAACACTCTGCTCTGACGCCAGAACACTCTGCTCTGACGCCAGAACACTCTGCTCTGACGCCAGAACACTCTGCTCTGACGCCAGAACACTCTGCTCTGACGCCAGAACACTCTGCTCTGACGCCAGAACACTCTGCTCTGACGCCAGAACAATGTGCTCTGACGCCAGAACACTGTGCTCTGACGCCAGAACAATGTGCTCTGACGCCAGAACACTGTGCTCTGACGCCAGAACACTGTGCTCTGACGCCAGAACACTGTGCTCTGACTGCTCTGACGCCAGAACACTGTGCTCTGACGCCAGAACACTGTGCTCTGACATCCCACCCTTGGAGGACCATTGAACACTAATTGATCTGAACCATCAAACATGGTCTTTTCTGTCTTTTCTGTCTGTCTGTGTCTTTCTGCTCTCCAGTACCGGGCGTGGCTGCGGGCCAGTTTCCTCCCCAGTCCCTTCATGGACCAGGAGCAGGTGGGAGCGCTGCTGAACCAGTACATAGAGCAGCAGCAGCAGCAGGAGAACCAGAGGAGAGGAGGGGACCAGGGCTGGATGAACCAGGCCTCCAGTGTCTACCCTCTACCCTACAATGCCTACAACGGCTCTGGGGGCAACAGATGAGCCATGGGGCCGTGAGTCTCCCTGGTCCCACCAACCTCCAGCTCAGGCCTGCCTGGAGAGTGAGACAATGGCCCAATCCCCAAATCAGCCCTAGGCACTTAGATCTGAAAGGATCTGATGGGTGTAAGTAGGGCCAGGTGTTTCTCTTGACCAAGACATTCTCCAGAACCTAGTCCTCCTAAGCAATATGGGAATAGCTCCACCCTGCCCTCTGATAGACTAGGTGGAATTGTCACCTTATTGCCTGTAACTATTTAGTACTTGCAGGTCCCAAGTGCATAGGGTTATTGTCTAACTGACTCTCACCACTGCACTACCTCCCATGTCCCTCACCACTAGTACAGCCTGATCAGGAGCTCTGATGCTCACTGAAGCCTTAGTCCAAACACCTCCACACCTCAACACCTTAACCTTACAGCCACATACTACCATGAGGCTTCACCTGTCCTATAACCTCAACTCATCTCTAAACCCAACGGGTCAACTTTTAAGGCCAAACAGATAAAGAAGTGTAGGACTAGCATTTTTTTTTTTGTAATCATCTGCCTAAGACCTATAACTAGGACCTGGTTAGGTCACATGATCAGGAAAAAGTCCTACACCTAACATTACATTTTAATCAATTATAATTAATGTTATCAAAATGTTATTACATGGTACCATGATTACATCATGTTAAATGCAGTCCGCTGGTTAGATGGAGGATCTGATTGGTGTTGAGGGTTGAATGGACATATGAATGAACATAAGATGCTCTCCGCCCTAATTTAAACTGATCCAGCTACTGTATACCTGCATGTGATAAAGCTTTAAATAACAGCAGCTTTGCCATAGAAAATGAATGCCTCATTCCAGTTAGTAAAATGAACGCTCATTACAGCCCAAAGTCATATGGGGTCTTCCTAAAATCTACCGTAGATCTGCTATGGAAATTTGCTAATAAATTTATCAGAAGTAATAAATATTATTTTATTTGGAGGAAATTTTTAAGGTCTTTGTTAAATGTTTAGCGGTGCAAATGATGTTGTATCATAGTGTATGTATCTGCTTTATTAATATTAAAATGTACACTTTCATTGTTTGCCAAAAAATATATGCTAATAAATACTATTGTGAAGCCAAAGCAGCATATTGAGACTGAAACAACCTTACAACAATATACAACAATTGTATAAGGCTGGCTACAAACCAAAGTATTATCAAATCATAACAAAACTAATGTGTGCTTGTGTGTGTGTATGTGCAAGAGATAGAGAGAGCTTGTGCTTGAAAGTGTATGGTACCAGAGCATCAACTCTTGGACCAACAGGCTCTGCAACAGCTTCTATCCCCATGCCATAATACTGCTAAATAGCCATAAGACTGCTAAATTGTTAATTAATTGTTACCCGGACTATCCACGCTGACCCTATCTTGCACTAACTCAATGCACACTCACAAGACTATATATACACACTATATACACACCCTCTCACACTACACTGACACTCTCACACAAAACCCTCACACATTTACATACACTACCGGTCAAAGGTTTTAGAACACCTACTCATTCAAGGGTTTTTCTTTATTTGTACGGTTTTCTACATTGTAGAATAATAGTTAAGACAAAACTATGAAGTAACACATATGGAATCATGTAGGAACCAAAAAAGTGTTAAACAAATCAAAATATATTTTATATTTGAGATTCTTCAAATTAGCCACCCTTTGCCTTGATGACAGCTTTGCACACTCTTGGTATTCTTTCAACCAGCTTCACCTGGAATGCTTTTCCAACAGTCTTGAAAGAGTTCCCACATATGCTGATCAATTGTTGGCTGCTTTTCCTTCACTCTGCAGTCAGACTCATCCCAAACCATCTCAATTTGGTTGAGGTTGGGGGGTTGTGGAGGCCAGGTCATCTGATGCAGCACTCCATCACTCTCCTTCTTGGTCAGATAGCCCTTACACAGCCTGGAGGTGGGTTTTGTCATTGTCCTGTTGAAAACAAATGATAGTCCCACTAAGCCCAAACCAAATGGGATGACGTATCGCTGCAGAATGCTGTGGTAGCCAAGCTGGTTACGTGTTCCTTGAATTCAAAATAAATCACAGACAGTGTCACCAGCAAAGCACCCCCACACCATAGACCTCCTCCATGCTTTACGGTGGGAAATACACATGTGGAGATTGTCCGTTCACCGACACAGCGTCTCACAAAGACACAGTGGTTGGAACTACAAATCTCCAATTTGGACTCATCAGATCAAAGGACAGATTTTCACCGGTGTAATGTCCATTGCTCGTGTTTCTTGGCCCAAGCAAGTCTCTTCTTCTTATTGATGTCCTTTAGTAGTGGTTTCTTTGCAGCAATTCGACCATGAAGGCCTGATTCACAGTCTCCCCTGAACAATTGTTACTTGAACTCTGTGAAGCATATATTTGGGCTGCAATTTCTGAGGATGGTAACTCTAATGAACTTATCCTCTGCAGCAGAGGTAACTCTGGGTCTTCCATTCCTATGGACTTGGTCTTTTACCAAATAGGGCTATCTTCTGTATACTATCCCCCCACCCCCACCCCCACCTTGTCACAACACAACTGATTGGCTCAAACACATTAAGAAGGAAAGAAATTCCACAAATGAACTTTTAAGAAGGCACACCTGTTAATTGAAATGCATTCCAAGTGACTACCTCATGAAGATGGCTGAGAGAATGCCAAGCATGTGCAAAGCTGTCAAGGCAAAGGGTGGCTATTTGAAGAATATAAAATATATTTGGATTTGTTTAACACTTTTTTGGTTACTACATGATTCCATGTGTTATTTCATAGTTTTGATGTCTTCACTATTATTCTACAATGTAGAAAATAGTAAAAATAAAGAAAAACCCTTGAATGAGTAGGCGTTCTAAAACTTTTGACCAGTTGTGTATGCGCGCGCACACACACACTCACACCGACATAACACAAACACACACACACTTCTACACATCATATGCTGCTGCCACTATGTTGTTTATGTTCTTATTATCTATGCTGATGTCTAGTCACTTTACCCTGCCTTCATGTACATATCTACCTCTAATACCGTATTATTATCTATGCTGATGTCTAGTCACTTTACCCTGCCTTCATGTACATATCTACCTCTAATACCGTATTATTATCTATGCTGATGTCTAGTCACTTTACCCTGCCTTCATGTACATATCTACCTCTAATACCTTATTATTATCTATGCTGATGTCTAGTCACTTTACCCTGCCTTCATGTACATATCTACCTCTAATACCGTATTATTATCTATGCTGATGTCTAGTCACTTTACCCTGCCTTCATGTACATATCTACCTCTAATACCGTATTATTATCTATGCTGATGTCTAGTCACTTTACCCTGCCTTCATGTACATATCTACCTCTAATACCTTATTATTATCTATGCTGATGTCTAGTCACTTTACCCTGCCTTCATGTACATATCTACCTCTAATACCGTATTATTATCTATGCTGATGTCTAGTCACTTTACCCTGCCTTCATGTACATATCTACCTCTAATACCTTATTATTATCTATGCTGATGTCTAGTCACTTTACCCTGCCTTCATGTACATATCTACCTCTAATACCTTATTATTATCTATGCTGATGTCTAGTCACTTTACCCTGCCTTCATGTACATATCTACCTCTAATACCTTATTATTATCTATGCTGATGTCTAGTCACTTTACCCTGCCTTCATGTACATATCTACCTCTAATACCTTATTATTATCTATGCTGATGCCTAGTCACTTTACCCTGCCTTCATGTACATATCTACCTCTAATACCTTATTATTATCTATCCTGATGCCTAGTCACTTTACCCTGCCTTCATGTACATATCTACCTCTAATACCTTATTATTATCTATCCTGATGTCTAGTCACTTTACCCTGCCTTCATGTACATATCTACCTCTAATACATTATTATTATCTATGCTGATGTCTAGTCACTTTACCCTGCCTTCATGTACATATCTACCTCTAATACCTTATTATTATCTATGCTGATGTCTAGTCACTTTACCCTGCCTTCATGTACATATCTACCTCTAATACCTTATTATTATCTATGCTGATGTCTAGTCACTTTACCCTGCCTTCATGTACATATCTACCTCTAATACCTTATTATTATCTATGCTGATGTCTAGTCACTTTACCCTGCCTTCATGTACATATCTACCTCTAATACCTTATTATTATCTATGCTGATGTCTAGTCACTTTACCCTGCCTTCATGTACATATCTACCTCTAATACCTTATTATTATCTATGCTGATGTCTAGTCACTTTACCCTGCCTTCATGTACATATCTACCTCTAATACCTTATTATTATCTATGCTGATGTCTAGTCACTTTACCCTGCCTTCATGTACATATCTACCTCTAATACCTTATTATTATCTATGCTGATGTCTAGTCACTTTACCCTGCCTTCATGTACATATCTACCTCTAATACCTTATTATTATCTATGCTGATGTCTAGTCACTTTACCCTGCCTTCATGTACATATCTACCTCTAATACCTTATTATTATCTATGCTGATGTCTAGTCACTTTACCCTGCCTTCATGTACATATCTACCTCTAATACCTTATTATTATCTATGCTGATGTCTAGTCACTTTACCCTGCCTTCATGTACATATCTACCTCTAATACCGTATTATTATCTATGCTGATGTCTAGTCACTTTACCCTGCCTTCATGTACATATCTACCTCTAATACATTATTATTATCTATGCTGATGTCTAGTCACTTTACCCTGCCTTCATGTACATATCTACCTCTAATACCGTATTATTATCTATGCTGATGTCTAGTCACTTTACCCTGCCTTCATGTACATATCTACCTCTAATACCTTATTATTATCTATGCTGATGTCTAGTCACTTTACCCTGCCTTCATGTACATATCTACCTCTAATACCTTATTATTATCTATGCTGATGTCTAGTCACTTTACCCTGCCTTCATGTACATATCTACCTCTAATACCGTATTATTATCTATGCTGATGTCTAGTCACTTTACCCTGCCTTCATGTACATATCTACCTCTAATACCTTATTATTATCTATGCTGATGTCTAGTCACTTTACCCTGCCTTCATGTACATATCTACCTCTAATACCTTATTATTATCTATGCTGATGTCTAGTCACTTTACCCTGCCTTCATGTACATATCTACCTCTAATACCTTATTATTATCTATGCTGATGTCTAGTCACTTTACCCTGCCTTCATGTACATATCTACCTCTAATACCGTATTATTATCTATGCTGAAGTCTAGTCACTTTACCCTGCCTTCATGTACATATCTACCTCTAATACCTTATTATTATCTATGCTGATGTCTAGTCACTTTACCCTGCCTTCATGTACATATCTACCTCTAATACCTTATTATTATCTATGCTGATGTCTAGTCACTTTACCCTGCCTTCATGTACATATCTACCTCTAATACCGTATTATTATCTATGCTGATGTCTAGTCACTTTACCCTGCCTTCATGTACATATCTACCTCTAATACCGTATTATTATCTATGCTGATGTCTAGTCACTTTACCCTGCCTTCATGTACATATCTACCTCTAATACATTATTATTATCTATGCTGATGTCTAGTCACTTTACCCTGCCTTCATGTACATATCTACCTCTAATACCTTATTATTATCTATGCTGATGTCTAGTCACTTTACCCTGCCTTCATGTACATATCTACCTCTAATACCTTATTATTATCTATGCTGATGTCTAGTCACTTTACCCTGCCTTCATGTACATATCTACCTCTAATACCTTATTATTATCTATGCTGATGTCTAGTCACTTTACCCTGCCTTCATGTACATATCTACCTCTAATACCTTATTATTATCTATGCTGATGTCTAGTCACTTTACCCTGCCTTCATGTACATATCTACCTCTAATACCTTATTATTATCTATGCTGATGTCTATTCACTTTACCCTGCCTTCATGTACATATCTACCTCTAATACCTTATTATTATCTATGCTGATGTCTAGTCACTTTACCCTGCCTTCATGTACATATCTACCTCTAATACCTTATTATTATCTATGCTGATGTCTAGTCACTTTACCCTGCCTTCATGTACATATCTACCTCTAATACCGTATTATTATCTATGCTGATGTCTAGTCACTTTACCCTGCCTTCATGTACATATCTACCTCTAATACCTTATTATTATCTATGCTGATGTCTAGTCACTTTACCCTGCCTTCATGTACATATCTACCTCTAATACCTTATTATTATCTATGCTGATGTCTAGTCACTTTACCCTGCCTTCATGTACATATCTACCTCTAATACATTATTATTATCTATGCTGATGTCTAGTCACTTTACCCTGCCTTCATGTACATATCTACCTCTAATACCTTATTATTATCTATGCTGATGTCTAGTCACTTTACCCTGCCTTCATGTACATATCTACCTCTAATACCTTATTATTATCTATGCTGATGTCTAGTCACTTTACCCTGCCTTCATGTACATATCTACCTCTAATACCTTATTATTATCTATGCTGATGTCTAGTCACTTTACCCTGCCTTCATGTACATATCTACCTCTAATACCTTATTATTATCTATGCTGATGCCTAGTCACTTTACCCTGCCTTCATGTACATATCTACCTCTAATACCTTATTATTATCTATGCTGATGTCTAGTCACTTTACCCTGCCTTCATGTACATATCTACCTCTAATACCTTATTATTATCTATGCTGATGTCTAGTCACTTTACCCTGCCTTCATGTACATATCTACCTCTAATACCTTATTATTATCTATGCTGATGTCTAGTCACTTTACCCTGCCTTCATGTACATATCTACCTCTAATACCTTATTATTATCTATGCTGATGTCTAGTCACTTTACCCTGCCTTCATGTACATATCTACCTCTAATACCTTATTATTATCTATGCTGATGTCTAGTCACTTTACCCTGCCTTCATGTACATATCTACCTCTAATACCTTATTATTATCTATGCTGATGTCTAGTCACTTTACCCTGCCTTCATGTACATATCTACCTCTAATACCTTATTATTATCTATGCTGATGTCTAGTCACTTTACCCTGCCTTCATGTACATATCTACCTCTAATACCTTATTATTATCTATGCTGATGTCTAGTCACTTTACCCTGCCTTCATGTACATATCTACCTCTAATACCTTATTATTATCTATGCTGATGTCTAGTCACTTTACCCTGCCTTCATGTACATATCTACCTCTAATACCTTATTATTATCTATGCTGATGTCTAGTCACTTTACCCTGCCTTCATGTACATATCTACCTCTAATACCTTATTATTATCTATGCTGATGTCTAGTCACTTTACCCTGCCTTCATGTACATATCTACCTCTAATACCTTATTATTATCTATGCTGATGTCTAGTCACTTTACCCTGCCTTCATGTACATATCTACCTCTAATACCTTATTATTATCTATGCTGATGTCTAGTCACTTTCCCCTGCCTTCATGTACATATCTACCTCTAATACCTTATTATTATCTATGCTGATGTCTAGTCACTTTACCCTGCCTTCATGTACATATCTACCTCTAATACCTTATTATTATCTATGCTGATGTCTAGTCACTTTACCCTGCCTTCATGTACATATCTACCTCTAATACCTTATTATTATCTATGCTGATGTCTAGTCACTTTACCCTGCCTTCATGTACATATCTACCTCTAATACCTTATTATTATCTATGCTGATGTCTAGTCACTTTACCCTGCCTTCATGTACATATCTACCTCTAATACCTTATTATTATCTATGCTGATGTCTAGTCACTTTACCCTGCCTTCATGTACATATCTACCTCTAATACCTTATTATTATCTATGCTGATGTCTATTCACTTTACCCTGCCTTCATGTACATATCTACCTCTAATACCTTATTATTATCTATGCTGATGTCTAGTCACTTTACCCTGCCTTCATGTACATATCTACCTCTAATACCTTATTATTATCTATGCTGATGTCTAGTCACTTTACCCTGCCTTCATGTACATATCTACCTCTAATACCGTATTATTATCTATGCTGATGTCTAGTCACTTTACCCTGCCTTCATGTACATATCTACCTCTAATACCTTATTATTATCTATGCTGATGTCTAGTCACTTTACCCTGCCTTCATGTACATATCTACCTCTAATACCTTATTATTATCTATGCTGATGTCTAGTCACTTTACCCTGCCTTCATGTACATATCTACCTCTAATACATTATTATTATCTATGCTGATGTCTAGTCACTTTACCCTGCCTTCATGTACATATCTACCTCTAATACCTTATTATTATCTATGCTGATGTCTAGTCACTTTACCCTGCCTTCATGTACATATCTACCTCTAATACCTTATTATTATCTATGCTGATGTCTAGTCACTTTACCCTGCCTTCATGTACATATCTACCTCTAATACCTTATTATTATCTATGCTGATGTCTAGTCACTTTACCCTGCCTTCATGTACATATCTACCTCTAATACCTTATTATTATCTATGCTGATGTCTAGTCACTTTACCCTGCCTTCATGTACATATCTACCTCTAATACCTTATTATTATCTATGCTGATGTCTAGTCACTTTACCCTGCCTTCATGTACATATCTACCTCTAATACCTTATTATTATCTATGCTGATGTCTAGTCACTTTACCCTGCCTTCATGTACATATCTACCTCTAATACCTTATTATTATCTATGCTGATGTCTAGTCACTTTACCCTGCCTTCATGTACATATCTACCTCTAATACCTTATTATTATCTATGCTGATGTCTAGTCACTTTACCCTGCCTTCATGTACATATCTACCTCTAATACCTTATTATTATCTATGCTGATGTCTAGTCACTTTACCCTGCCTTCATGTACATATCTACCTCTAATACCTTATTATTATCTATGCTGATGTCTAGTCACTTTACCCTGCCTTCATGTACATATCTACCTCTAATACCTTATTATTATCTATGCTGATGTCTAGTCACTTTACCCTGCCTTCATGTACATATCTACCTCTAATACCTTATTATTATCTATGCTGATGTCTAGTCACTTTACCCTGCCTTCATGTACATATCTACATCTAATACATTATTATTATCTATGCTGATGTCTAGTCACTTTACCCTGCCTTCATGTACATATCTACCTCTAATACTTATTATTATCTATGCTGATGTCTAGTCACTTTACCCTGCCTTCATGTACATATCTACCTCTAATACCTTATTATTATCTATGCTGATGTCTAGTCACTTTACCCTGCCTTCATGTACATATCTACCTCTAATACCTTATTATTATCTATGCTGATGTCTAGTCACTTTACCCTGCCTTCATGTACATATCTACCTCTAATACCGTATTATTATCTATGCTGATGTCTAGTCACTTTACCCTGCCTTCATGTACATA
This sequence comes from Salmo trutta, assembly GCF_901001165.1. Lineage (NCBI taxonomy): Eukaryota > Metazoa > Chordata > Actinopteri > Salmoniformes > Salmonidae > Salmo > Salmo trutta. The sequence goes on from NC_042985.1 coordinate 24,035,168, forward strand.
TCTACCTCTAATACCTTATTATTATCTATGCTGATGTCTAGTCACTTTACCCCTGCCTTCATGTACATATCTACCTCTAATACCTTATTATTATCTATGCTGATGTCTAGTCACTTTACCCTGCCTTCATGTACATATCTACCTCTAATACCTTATTATTATCTATGCTGATGTCTAGTCACTTTACCCTGCCTTCATGTACATATCTACCTCTAATACCTTATTATTATCTATGCTGATGTCTAGTCACTTTACCCTGCCTTCATGTACATATCTACCTCTAATACCTTATTATTATCTATGCTGATGTCTAGTCACTTTACCCTGCCTTCATGTACATATCTACCTCTAATACCTTATTATTATCTATGCTGATGTCTAGTCACTTTACCCTGCCTTCATGTACATATCTACCTCTAATACCTTATTATTATCTATGCTGATGTCTAGTCACTTTACCCTGCCTTCATGTACATATCTACCTCTAATACCTTATTATTATCTATGCTGATGTCTAGTCACTTTACCCTGCCTTCATGTACATATCTACCTCTAATACCTTATTATTATCTATGCTGATGTCTAGTCACTTTACCCTGCCTTCATGTACATATCTACCTCAAATACCTTATTATTATCTATGCTGATGTCTAGTCACTTTACCCTGCCTTCATGTACATATCTACCTCTAATACCGTATTATTATCTATGCTGATGTCTAGTCACTTTACCCTGCCTTCATGTACATATCTACCTCTAATACCGTATTATTATCTATGCTGATGTCTAGTCACTTTACCCTGCCTTCATGTACATATCTACCTCTAATACCGTATTATTATCTATGCTGATGTCTAGTCACTTTACCCTGCCTTCATGTACATATCTACCTCTAATACCGTATTATTATCTATGCTGATGTCTAGTCACTTTACCCTGCCTTCATGTACATATCTACCTCTAATACCTTATTATTATCTATGCTGATGTCTAGTCACTTTACCCTGCCTTCATGTACATATCTACCTCTAATACCTTATTATTATCTATGCTGATGTCTAGTCACTTTACCCTGCCTTCATGTACATATCTACCTCTAATACCGTATTATTATCTATGCTGATGTCTAGTCACTTTACCCTGCCTTCATGTACATATCTACCTCTAATACCTTATTATTATCTATGCTGATGTCTAGTCACTTTACCCTGCCTTCATGTACATATCTACCTCTAATACATTATTATTATCTATGCTGATGTCTAGTCACTTTACCCTGCCTTCATGTACATATCTACCTCTAATACCTTATTATTATCTATGCTGATGTCTAGTCACTTTACCCTGCCTTCATGTACATATCTACCTCTAATACCTTATTATTATCTATGCTGATGTCTAGTCACTTTACCCTGCCTTCATGTACATATCTACCTCTAATACCTTATTATTATCTATGCTGATGTCTAGTCACTTTACCCTGCCTTCATGTACATATCTACCTCTAATACCTTATTATTATCTATGCTGATGTCTAGTCACTTTACCCTGCCTTCATGTACATATCTACCTCTAATACCTTATTATTATCTATGCTGATGTCTAGTCACTTTACCCTGCCTTCATGTACATATCTACCTCTAATACCGTATTATTAACTATGCTGATGTCTAGTCACTTTACCCTGCCTTCATGTACATATCTACCTCTAATACCTTATTATTATCTATGCTGATGTCTAGTCACTTTACCCTGCCTTCATGTACATATCTACCTCTAATACCGTATTATTATCTATGCTGATGTCTAGTCACTTTACCCTGCCTTCATGTACATATCTACCTCTAATACCGTATTATTATCTATGCTGATGTCTAGTCACTTTACCCTGCCTTCATGTACATATCTACCTCTAATACCTTATTATTATCTATGCTGATGTCTAGTCACTTTACCCTGCCTTCATGTACATATCTACCTCTAATACCTTATTATTATCTATGCTGATGTCTAGTCACTTTACCCTGCCTTCATGTACATATCTACCTCTAATACCTTATTATTATCTATGCTGATGTCTAGTCACTTTACCCTGCCTTCATGTACATATCTACCTCTAATACCTTATTATTATCTATGCTGATGTCTAGTCACTTTACCCTGCCTTCATGTACATATCTACCTCTAATACCTTATTATTATCTATGCTGATGTCTAGTCACTTTACCCTGCCTTCATGTACATATCTACCTCTAATACCTTATTATTATCTATGCTGATGTCTAGTCACTTTACCCTGCCTTCATGTACATATCTACCTCTAATACCTTATTATTATCTATGCTGATGTCTAGTCACTTTACCCTGCCTTCATGTACATATCTACCTCTAATACATTATTATTATCTATGCTGATGTCTAGTCACTTTACCCTGCCTTCATGTACATATCTACCTCTAATACCTTATTATTATCTATGCTGATGTCTAGTCACTTTACCCTGCCTTCATGTACATATCTACCTCTAATACCTTATTATTATCTATGCTGATGTCTAGTCACTTTACCCTGCCTTCATGTACATATCTACCTCTAATACCTTATTATTATCTATGCTGATGTCTAGTCACTTTACCCTGCCTTCATGTACATATCTACCTCTAATACCTTATTATTATCTATGCTGATGTCTAGTCACTTTACCCTGCCTTCATGTACATATCTACCTCTAATACCTTATTATTATCTATGCTGATGTCTAGTCACTTTACCCTGCCTTCATGTACATATCTACCTCTAATACCTTATTATTATCTATGCTGATGTCTAGTCACTTTACCCTGCCTTCATGTACATATCTACCTCTAATACCTTATTATTATCTATGCTGATGTCTAGTCACTTTACCCTGCCTTCATGTACATATCTACCTCTAATACCGTATTATTATCTATGCTGATGTCTAGTCACTTTACCCTGCCTTCATGTACATATCTACCTCTAATACCGTATTATTATCTATGCTGAAGTCTAGTCACTTTACCCTGCCTTCATGTACATATCTACCTCTAATACCTTATTATTATCTATGCTGATGTCTAGTCACTTTACCCTGCCTTCATGTACATATCTACCTCTAATACCTTATTATTATCTATGCTGATGTCTAGTCACTTTACCCTGCCTTCATGTACATATCTACCTCTAATACCTTATTATTATCTATGCTGATGTCTAGTCACTTTACCCTGCCTTCATGTACATATCTACCTCTAATACCTTATTATTATCTATGCTGATGTCTAGTCACTTTACCCTGCCTTCATGTACATATCTACCTCTAATACCTTATTATTATCTATGCTGATGTCTAGTCACTTTACCCTGCCTTCATGTACATATCTACCTCTAATACCTTATTATTATCTATGCTGATGTCTAGTCACTTTACCCTGCCTTCATGTACATATCTACCTCTAATACCTTATTATTATCTATGCTGATGTCTAGTCACTTTACCCTGCCTTCATGTACATATCTACCTCTAATACCTTATTATTATCTATGCTGATGTCTAGTCACTTTACCCTGCCTTCATGTACATATCTACCTCTAATACCTTATTATTATCTATGCTGATGTCTAGTCACTTTACCCTGCCTTCATGTACATATCTACCTCTAATACCTTATTATTATCTATGCTGATGTCTAGTCACTTTACCCTGCCTTCATGTACATATCTACCTCTAATACCTTATTATTATCTATGCTGATGTCTAGTCACTTTACCCTGCCTTCATGTACATATCTACCTCTAATACCTTATTATTATCTATGCTGATGTCTAGTCACTTTACCCTGCCTTCATGTACATATCTACCTCTAATACCTTATTATTATCTATGCTGATGTCTAGTCACTTTACCCTGCCTTCATGTACATATCTACCTCTAATACCTTATTATTATCTATGCTGATGTCTAGTCACTTTACCCTGCCTTCATGTACATATCTACCTCTAATACCTTATTATTATCTATGCTGATGTCTAGTCACTTTACCCTGCCTTCATGTACATATCTACCTCTATACCTTATTATTATCTATGCTGATGTCTAGTCACTTTACCCTGCCTTCATGTACATATCTACCTCTAATACCTTATTATTATCTATGCTGATGTCTAGTCACTTTACCCTGCCTTCATGTACATATCTACCTCTAATACCTTATTATTATCTATGCTGATGTCTAGTCACTTTACCCTGCCTTCATGTACATATCTACCTCTAATACCTTATTATTATCTATGCTGATGTCTAGTCACTTTACCCTGCCTTCATGTACATATCTACCTCTAATACCTTATTATTATCTATGCTGATGTCTAGTCACTTTACCCTGCCTTCATGTACATATCTACCTCTAATACCTTATTATTATCTATGCTGATGTCTAGTCACTTTACCCTGCCTTCATGTACATATCTACCTCTAATACCTTATTATTATCTATGCTGATGTCTAGTCACTTTACCCTGCCTTCATGTACATATCTACCTCTAATACCTTATTATTATCTATGCTGATGTCTAGTCACTTTACCCTGCCTTCATGTACATATCTACCTCTAATACCTTATTATTATCTATGCTGATGTCTAGTCACTTTACCCTGCCTTCATGTACATATCTACCTCTAATACCTTATTATTATCTATGCTGATGTCTAGTCACTTTACCCTGCCTTCATGTACATATCTACCTCTAATACCTTATTATTATCTATGCTGATGTCTAGTCACTTTACCCTGCCTTCATGTACATATCTACCTCTAATACCTTATTATTATCTATGCTGATGTCTAGTCACTTTACCCTGCCTTCATGTACATATCTACCTCTAATACCTTATTATTATCTATGCTGATGTCTAGTCACTTTACCCTGCCTTCATGTACATATCTACCTCTAATACCGTATTATTATCTATGCTGATGTCTAGTCACTTTACCCTGCCTTCATGTACATATCTACCTCTAATACCTTATTATTATCTATGCTGATGTCTAGTCACTTTACCCTGCCTTCATGTACATATCTACCTCTAATACCTTATTATTATCTATGCTGATGTCTAGTCACTTTACCCTGCCTTCATGTACATATCTACCTCTAATACATTATTATTATCTATGCTGATGTCTAGTCACTTTACCCTGCCTTCATGTACATATCTACCTCTAATACCGTATTATTATCTATGCTGATGTCTAGTCACTTTACCCTGCCTTCATGTACATATCTACCTCTAATACCGTATTATTATCTATGCTGATGTCTAGTCACTTTACCCTGCCTTCATGTACATATCTACCTCTAATACCTTATTATTATCTATGCTGATGTCTAGTCACTTTACCCTGCCTTCATGTACATATCTACCTCTAATACCTTATTATTATCTATGCTGATGTCTAGTCACTTTACCCTGCCTTCATGTACATATCTACCTCTAATACCTTATTATTATCTATGCTGATGTCTAGTCACTTTACCCTGCCTTCATGTACATATCTACCTCTAATACCTTATTATTATCTATGCTGATGTCTAGTCACTTTACCCTGCCTTCATGTACATATCTACCTCTAATACCTTATTATTATCTATGCTGATGTCTAGTCACTTTACCCTGCCTTCATGTACATATCTACCTCTAATACCTTATTATTATCTATGCTGATGTCTAGTCACTTTACCCTGCCTTCATGTACATATCTACCTCTAATACCTTATTATTATCTATGCTGATGTCTAGTCACTTTACCCTGCCTTCATGTACATATCTACCTCTAATACCTTATTATTATCTATGCTGATGTCTAGTCACTTTACCCTGCCTTCATGTACATATCTACCTCTAATACCTTATTATTATCTATGCTGATGTCTAGTCACTTTACCCTGCCTTCATGTACATATCTACCTCTAATACCTTATTATTATCTATGCTGATGTCTAGTCACTTTACCCTGCCTTCATGTACATATCTACCTCTAATACCTTATTATTATCTATGCTGATGTCTAGTCACTTTACCCTGCCTTCATGTACATATCTACCTCTAATACCTTATTATTATCTATGCTGATGTCTAGTCACTTTACCCTGCCTTCATGTACATATCTACCTCTAATACCTTATTATTATCTATGCTGATGTCTAGTCACTTTACCCTGCCTTCATGTACATATCTACCTCTAATACCTTATTATTATCTATGCTGATGTCTAGTCACTTTACCCTGCCTTCATGTACATATCTACCTCTAATACCTTATTATTATCTATGCTGATGTCTAGTCACTTTACCCTGCCTTCATGTACATATCTACCTCTAATACCTTATTATTATCTATGCTGATGTCTAGTCACTTTACCCTGCCTTCATGTACATATCTACCTCTAATACCTTATTATTATCTATGCTGATGTCTAGTCACTTTACCCTGCCTTCATGTACATATCTACCTCTAATACCTTATTATTATCTATGCTGATGTCTAGTCACTTTACCCTGCCTTCATGTACATATCTACCTCTAATACCTTATTATTATCTATGCTGATGTCTAGTCACTTTACCCTGCCTTCATGTACATATCTACCTCTAATACCTTATTATTATCTATGCTGATGTCTAGTCACTTTACCCTGCCTTCATGTACATATCTACCTCTAATACCTTATTATTATCTATGCTGATGTCTAGTCACTTTACCCTGCCTTCATGTACATATCTACCTCTAATACCTTATTATTATCTATGCTGATGTCTAGTCACTTTACCCTGCCTTCATGTACATATCTACCTCTAATACCTTATTATTATCTATGCTGATGTCTAGTCACTTTACCCTGCCTTCATGTACATATCTACCTCTAATACCTTATTATTATCTATGCTGATGTCTAGTCACTTTACCCTGCCTTCATGTACATATCTACCTCTAATACCTTATTATTATCTATGCTGATGTCTAGTCACTTTACCCTGCCTTCATGTACATATCTACCTCTAATACCTTATTATTATCTATGCTGATGTCTAGTCACTTTACCCTGCCTTCATGTACATATCTACCTCTAATACCTTATTATTATCTATGCTGATGTCTAGTCACTTTACCCTGCCTTCATGTACATATCTACCTCTAATACCTTATTATTATCTATGCTGATGTCTAGTCACTTTACCCTGCCTTCATGTACATATCTACCTCTAATACCTTATTATTATCTATGCTGATGTCTAGTCACTTTACCCTGCCTTCATGTACATATCTACCTCTAATACCTTATTATTATCTATGCTGATGTCTAGTCACTTTACCCTGCCTTCATGTACATATCTACCTCTAATACCTTATTATTATCTATGCTGATGTCTAGTCACTTTACCCTGCCTTCATGTACATATCTACCTCTAATACCTTATTATTATCTATGCTGATGTCTAGTCACTTTACCCTGCCTTCATGTACATATCTACCTCTAATACCTTATTATTATCTATGCTGATGTCTAGTCACTTTACCCTGCCTTCATGTACATATCTACCTCTAATACCTTATTATTATCTATGCTGATGTCTAGTCACTTTACCCTGCCTTCATGTACATATCTACCTCTAATACCTTATTATTATCTATGCTGATGTCTAGTCACTTTACCCTGCCTTCATGTACATATCTACCTCTAATACCTTATTATTATCTATGCTGATGTCTAGTCACTTTACCCTGCCTTCATGTACATATCTACCTCTAATACCTTATTATTATCTATGCTGATGTCTAGTCACTTTACCCTGCCTTCATGTACATATCTACCTCTAATACCTTATTATTATCTATGCTGATGTCTAGTCACTTTACCCTGCCTTCATGTACATATCTACCTCTAATACCTTATTATTATCTATGCTGATGTCTAGTCACTTTACCCTGCCTTCATGTACATATCTACCTCTAATACCTTATTATCTATGCTGATGTCTAGTCACTTTACCCTGCCTTCATGTACATATCTACCTCTAATACCTTATTATTATCTATGCTGATGTCTAGTCACTTTACCCTGCCTTCATGTACATATCTACCTCTAATACCTTATTATTATCTATGCTGATGTCTAGTCACTTTACCCTGCCTTCATGTACATATCTACCTCTAATACCTTATTATTATCTATGCTGATGTCTAGTCACTTTACCCTGCCTTCATGTACATATCTACCTCTAATACCTTATTATTATCTATGCTGATGTCTAGTCACTTTACCCTGCCTTCATGTACATATCTACCTCTAATACCTTATTATTATCTATGCTGATGTCTAGTCACTTTACCCTGCCTTCATGTACATATCTACCTCTAATACCTTATTATTATCTATGCTGATGTCTAGTCACTTTACCCTGCCTTCATGTACATATCTACCTCTAATACCTTATTATTATCTATGCTGATGTCTAGTCACTTTACCCTGCCTTCATGTACATATCTACCTCTAATACCTTATTATTATCTATGCTGATGTCTAGTCACTTTACCCTGCCTTCATGTACATATCTACCTCTAATACCTTATTATTATCTATGCTGATGTCTAGTCACTTTACCCTGCCTTCATGTACATATCTACCTCTAATACCTTATTATTATCTATGCTGATGTCTAGTCACTTTACCCTGCCTTCATGTACATATCTACCTCTAATACCTTATTATTATCTATGCTGATGTCTAGTCACTTTACCCTGCCTTCATGTACATATCTACCTCTAATACCTTATTATTATCTATGCTGATGTCTAGTCACTTTACCCTGCCTTCATGTACATATCTACCTCAAATACCTTATTATTATCTATGCTGATGTCTAGTCACTTTACCCTGCCTTCATGTACATATCTACCTCTAATACCTTATTATTATCTATGCTGATGTCTAGTCACTTTACCCTGCCTTCATGTACATATCTACCTCTAATACCTTATTATTATCTATGCTGATGTCTAGTCACTTTACCCTGCCTTCATGTACATATCTACCTCTAATACCTTATTATTATCTATGCTGATGTCTAGTCACTTTACCCTGCCTTCATGTACATATCTACCTCTAATACCTTATTATTATCTATGCTGATGTCTAGTCACTTTACCCTGCCTTCATGTACATATCTACCTCTAATACCTTATTATTATCTATGCTGATGTCTAGTCACTTTACCCTGCCTTCATGTACATATCTACCTCTAATACCTTATTATTATCTATGCTGATGTCTAGTCACTTTACCCTGCCTTCATGTACATATCTACCTCTAATACCGTATTATTATCTATGCTGATGTCTAGTCACTTTACCCTGCCTTCATGTACATATCTACCTCTAATACCTTATTATTATCTATGCTGATGTCTAGTCACTTTACCCTGCCTTCATGTACATATCTACCTCAAATACCTTATTATTATCTATGCTGATGTCTAGTCACTTTACCCTGCCTTCATGTACATATCTACCTCTAATACCTTATTATTATCTATGCTGATGTCTAGTCACTTTACCCTGCCTTCATGTACATATCTACCTCTAATACCTTATTATTATCTATGCTGATGTCTAGTCACTTTACCCTGCCTTCATGTACATATCTACCTCAAATACCTTATTATTATCTATGCTGATGTCTAGTCACTTTACCCTGCCTTCATGTACATATCTACCTCTAATACCTTATTATTATCTATGCTGATGTCTAGTCACTTTACCCTGCCTTCATGTACATATCTACCTCTAATACCTTATTATTATCTATGCTGATGTCTAGTCACTTTACCCTGCCTTCATGTACATATCTACCTCTAATACCTTATTATTATCTATGCTGATGTCTAGTCACTTTACCCTGCCTTCATGTACATATCTACCTCTAATACCTTATTATTATCTATGCTGATGTCTAGTCACTTTACCCTGCCTTCATGTACATATCTACCTCTAATACCTTATTATTATCTATGCTGATGTCTAGTCACTTTACCCTGCCTTCATGTACATATCTACCTCTAATACCTTATTATTATCTATGCTGATGTCTAGTCACTTTACCCTGCCTTCATGTACATATCTACCTCTAATACCTTATTATTATCTATGCTGATGTCTAGTCACTTTACCCTGCCTTCATGTACATATCTACCTCTAATACCTTATTATTATCTATGCTGATGTCTAGTCACTTTACCCTGCCTTCATGTACATATCTACCTCTAATACCTTATTATTATCTATGCTGATGTCTAGTCACTTTACCCTGCCTTCATGTACATATCTACCTCTAATACCTTATTATTATCTATGCTGATGTCTAGTCACTTTACCCTGCCTTCATGTACATATCTACCTCTAATACCTTATTATTATCTATGCTGATGTCTAGTCACTTTACCCTGCCTTCATGTACATATCTACCTCTAATACCTTATTATTATCTATGCTGATGTCTAGTCACTTTACCCTGCCTTCATGTACATATCTACCTCTAATACCTTATTATTATCTATGCTGATGTCTAGTCACTTTACCCTGCCTTCATGTACATATCTACCTCTAATACCTTATTATTATCTATGCTGATGTCTAGTCACTTTACCCTGCCTTCATGTACATATCTACCTCTAATACCTTATTATTATCTATGCTGATGTCTAGTCACTTTACCCTGCCTTCATGTACATATCTACCTCTAATACCTTATTATTATCTATGCTGATGTCTAGTCACTTTACCCTGCCTTCATGTACATATCTACCTCTAATACCTTATTATTATCTATGCTGATGTCTAGTCACTTTACCCTGCCTTCATGTACATATCTACCTCTAATACCTTATTATTATCTATGCTGATGTCTAGTCACTTTACCCTGCCTTCATGTACATATCTACCTCTAATACCTTATTATTATCTATGCTGATGTCTAGTCACTTTACCCTGCCTTCATGTACATATCTACCTCTAATACCTTATTATTATCTATGCTGATGTCTAGTCACTTTACCCTGCCTTCATGTACATATCTACCTCTAATACCTTATTATTATCTATGCTGATGTCTAGTCACTTTACCCTGCCTTCATGTACATATCTACCTCTAATACCTTATTATTATCTATGCTGATGTCTAGTCACTTTACCCTGCCTTCATGTACATATCTACCTCTAATACCTTATTATTATCTATGCTGATGTCTAGTCACTTTACCCTGCCTTCATGTACATATCTACCTCTAATACCTTATTATTATCTATGCTGATGTCTAGTCACTTTACCCTGCCTTCATGTACATATCTACCTCTAATACCTTATTATTATCTATGCTGATGTCTAGTCACTTTACCCTGCCTTCATGTACATATCTACCTCTAATACCTTATTATTATCTATGCTGATGTCTAGTCACTTTACCCTGCCTTCATGTACATATCTACCTCTAATACCTTATTATTATCTATGCTGATGTCTAGTCACTTTACCCTGCCTTCATGTACATATCTACCTCTAATACCTTATTATTATCTATGCTGATGTCTAGTCACTTTACCCTGCCTTCATGTACATATCTACCTCTAATACCTTATTATTATCTATGCTGATGTCTAGTCACTTTACCCTGCCTTCATGTACATATCTACCTCTAATACCTTATTATTATCTATGCTGATGTCTAGTCACTTTACCCTGCCTTCATGTACATATCTACCTCTAATACCTTATTATTATCTATGCTGATGTCTAGTCACTTTACCCTGCCTTCATGTACATATCTACCTCTAATACCTTATTATTATCTATGCTGATGTCTAGTCACTTTACCCTGCCTTCATGTACATATCTACCTCTAATACCTTATTATTATCTATGCTGATGTCTAGTCACTTTACCCTGCCTTCATGTACATATCTACCTCTAATACCTTATTATTATCTATGCTGATGTCTAGTCACTTTACCCTGCCTTCATGTACATATCTACCTCTAATACCTTATTATTATCTATGCTGATGTCTAGTCACTTTACCCTGCCTTCATGTACATATCTACCTCTAATACCTTATTATTATCTATGCTGATGTCTAGTCACTTTACCCTGCCTTCATGTACATATCTACCTCTAATACCTTATTATTATCTATGCTGATGTCTAGTCACTTTACCCTGCCTTCATGTACATATCTACCTCTAATACCTTATTATTATCTATGCTGATGTCTAGTCACTTTACCCTGCCTTCATGTACATATCTACCTCTAATACCTTATTATTATCTATGCTGATGTCTAGTCACTTTACCCTGCCTTCATGTACATATCTACCTCTAATACCTTATTATTATCTATGCTGATGTCTAGTCACTTTACCCTGCCTTCATGTACATATCTACCTCTAATACCTTATTATTATCTATGCTGATGTCTAGTCACTTTACCCTGCCTTCATGTACATATCTACCTCTAATACCTTATTATTATCTATGCTGATGTCTAGTCACTTTACCCTGCCTTCATGTACATATCTACCTCTAATACATTATTATTATCTATGCTGATGTCTAGTCACTTTACCCTGCCTTCATGTACATATCTACCTCTAATACCTTATTATTATCTATGCTGATGTCTAGTCACTTTACCCTGCCTTCATGTACATATCTACCTCTAATACCTTATTATTATCTATGCTGATGTCTAGTCACTTTACCCTGCCTTCATGTACATATCTACCTCTAATACCTTATTATTATCTATGCTGATGTCTAGTCACTTTACCCTGCCTTCATGTACATATCTACCTCTAATACCTTATTATTATCTATGCTGATGTCTAGTCACTTTACCCTGCCTTCATGTACATATCTACCTCTAATACCTTATTATTATCTATGCTGATGTCTAGTCACTTTACCCTGCCTTCATGTACATATCTACCTCTAATACCTTATTATTATCTATGCTGATGTCTAGTCACTTTACCCTGCCTTCATGTACATATCTACCTCTAATACCTTATTATTATCTATGCTGATGTCTAGTCACTTACCCTGCCTTCATGTACATATCTACCTCTAATACCTTATTATTATCTATGCTGATGTCTAGTCACTTTACCCTGCCTTCATGTACATATCTACCTCTAATACCTTATTATTATCTATGCTGATGTCTAGTCACTTTACCCTGCCTTCATGTACATATCTACCTCTAATACCTTATTATTATCTATGCTGATGTCTAGTCACTTTACCCTGCCTTCATGTACATATCTACCTCAAATACCTTATTATTATCTATGCTGATGTCTAGTCACTTTACCCTGCCTTCATGTACATATCTACCTCTAATACCTTATTATTATCTATGCTGATGTCTAGTCACTTTACCCTGCCTTCATGTACATATCTACCTCTAATACCTTATTATTATCTATGCTGATGTCTAGTCACTTTTACCCTGCCTTCATGTACATATCTACCTCTAATACCTTATTATTATCTATGCTGATGTCTAGTCACTTTACCCTGCCTTCATGTACATATCTACCTCTAATACCTTATTATTATCTATGCTGATGTCTAGTCACTTTACCCTGCCTTCATGTACATATCTACCTCTAATACCTTATTATTATCTATGCTGATGTCTAGTCACTTTACCCTGCCTTCATGTACATATCTACCTCTAATACCTTATTATTATCTATGCTGATGTCTAGTCCACTTTACCCTGCCTTCATGTACATATCTACCTCTAATACCTTATTATTATCTATGCTGATGTCTAGTCACTTTACCCTGCCTTCATGTACATATCTACCTCTAATACCTTATTATTATCTATGCTGATGTCTAGTCACTTTACCCTGCCTTCATGTACATATCTACCTCTAATACCTTATTATTATCTATGCTGATGTCTAGTCACTTTACCCTGCCTTCATGTACATATCTACCTCTAATACCTTATTATTATCTATGCTGATGTCTAGTCACTTTACCCTGCCTTCATGTACATATCTACCTCTAATACCTTATTATTATCTATGCTGATGTCTAGTCACTTTACCCTGCCTTCATGTACATATCTACCTCTAATACCTTATTATTATCTATGCTGATGTCTAGTCACTTTACCCTGCCTTCATGTACATATCTACCTCTAATACCTTATTATTATCTATGCTGATGTCTAGTCACTTTACCCTGCCTTCATGTACATATCTACCTCTAATACCTTATTATTATCTATGCTGATGTCTAGTCACTTTACCCTGCCTTCATGTACATATCTACCTCTAATACCTTATTATTATCTATGCTGATGTCTAGTCACTTTACCCTGCCTTCATGTACATATCTACCTCTAATACCTTATTATTATCTATGCTGATGTCTAGTCACTTTACCCTGCCTTCATGTACATATCTACCTCTAATACCTTATTATTATCTATGCTGATGTCTAGTCACTTTACCCTGCCTTCATGTACATATCTACCTCTAATACCTTATTATTATCTATGCTGATGTCTAGTCACTTTACCCTGCCTTCATGTACATATCTACCTCTAATACCTTATTATTATCTATGCTGATGTCTAGTCACTTTACCCTGCCTTCATGTACATATCTACCTCTAATACCTTATTATTATCTATGCTGATGTCTAGTCACTTTACCCTGCCTTCATGTACATATCTACCTCTAATACCTTATTATTATCTATGCTGATGTCTAGTCACTTTACCCTGCCTTCATGTACATATCTACCTCTAATACCTTATTATTATCTATGCTGATGTCTAGTCACTTTACCCTGCCTTCATGTACATATCTACCTCTAATACCTTATTATTATCTATGCTGATGTCTAGTCACTTTACCCTGCCTTCATGTACATATCTACCTCTAATACCTTATTATTATCTATGCTGATGTCTAGTCACTTTACCCTGCCTTCATGTACATATCTACCTCTAATACCTTATTATTATCTATGCTGATGTCTAGTCACTTTACCCTGCCTTCATGTACATATCTACCTCTAATACCTTATTATTATCTATGCTGATGTCTAGTCACTTTACCCTGCCTTCATGTACATATCTACCTCTAATACCTTATTATTATCTATGCTGATGTCTAGTCACTTTACCCTGCCTTCATGTACATATCTACCTCTAATACCTTATTATTATCTATGCTGATGTCTAGTCACTTTACCCTGCCTTCATGTACATATCTACCTCTAATACCTTATTATTATCTATGCTGATGTCTAGTCACTTTACCCTGCCTTCATGTACATATCTACCTCTAATACCTTATTATTATCTATGCTGATGTCTAGTCACTTTACCCTGCCTTCATGTACATATCTACCTCTAATACCTTATTATTATCTATGCTGATGTCTAGTCACTTTACCCTGCCTTCATGTACATATCTACCTCTAATACCTTATTATTATCTATGCTGATGTCTAGTCACTTTACCCTGCCTTCATGTACATATCTACCTCTAATACCTTATTATTATCTATGCTGATGTCTAGTCACTTTACCCTGCCTTCATGTACATATCTACCTCTAATACCTTATTATTATCTATGCTGATGTCTAGTCACTTTACCCTGCCTTCATGTACATATCTACCTCTAATACCTTATTATTATCTATGCTGATGTCTAGTCACTTTACCCTGCCTCATGTACATATCTACCTCTAATACCTTATTATTATCTATGCTGATGTCTAGTCACTTTACCCTGCCTTCATGTACATATCTACCTCTAATACCTTATTATTATCTATGCTGATGTCTAGTCACTTTACCCTGCCTTCATGTACATATCTACCTCTAATACCTTATTATTATCTATGCTGATGTCTAGTCACTTTACCCTGCCTTCATGTACATATCTACCTCTAATACCTTATTATTATCTATGCTGATGTCTAGTCACTTTACCCTGCCTTCATGTAATATCTACCTCTAATACCTTATTATTATCTATGCTGATGTCTAGTCACTTTACCCTGCCTTCATGTACATATCTACCTCTAATACCTTATTATTATCTATGCTGATGTCTAGTCACTTTACCCTGCCTTCATGTACATATCTACCTCTAATACCTTATTATTATCTATGCTGATGTCTAGTCACTTTACCCTGCCTTCATGTACATATCTACCTCTAATACCTTATTATTATCTATGCTGATGTCTAGTCACTTTACCCTGCCTTCATGTACATATCTACCTCTAATACCTTATTATTATCTATGCTGATGTCTAGTCACTTTACCCTGCCTTCATGTACATATCTACCTCTAATACCTTATTATTATCTATGCTGATGTCTAGTCACTTTACCCTGCCTTCATGTACATATCTACCTCTAATACCTTATTATTATCTATGCTGATGTCTAGTCACTTTACCCTGCCTTCATGTACATATCTACCTCTAATACCTTATTATTATCTATGCTGATGTCTAGTCACTTTACCCTGCCTTCATGTACATATCTACCTCTAATACCTTATTATTATCTATGCTGATGTCTAGTCACTTTACCCTGCCTTCATGTACATATCTACCTCTAATACCTTATTATTATCTATGCTGATGTCTAGTCACTTTACCCTGCCTTCATGTACATATCTACCTCTAATACCTTATTATTATCTATGCTGATGTCTAGTCACTTTACCCTGCCTTCATGTACATATCTACCTCTAATACCTTATTATTATCTATGCTGATGTCTAGTCACTTTACCCTGCCTTCATGTACATATCTACCTCTAATACCTTATTATTATCTATGCTGATGTCTAGTCACTTTACCCTGCCTTCATGTACATATCTACCTCTAATACCTTATTATTATCTATGCTGATGTCTAGTCACTTTACCCTGCCTTCATGTACATATCTACCTCTAATACCTTATTATTATCTATGCTGATGTCTAGTCACTTTACCCTGCCTTCATGTACATATCTACCTCTAATACCTTATTATTATCTATGCTGATGTCTAGTCACTTTACCCTGCCTTCATGTACATATCTACCTCTAATACCTTATTATTATCTATGCTGATGTCTAGTCACTTTACCCTGCCTTCATGTACATATCTACCTCTAATACTTATTATATCTATGCTGATGTCTAGTCACTTTACCCTGCCTTCATGTACATATCTACCTCTAATACCTTATTATTATCTATTGCTGATGTCTAGTCACTTTACCCTGCCTTCATGTACATATCTACCTCTAATACCTTATTATTATCTATGCTGATGTCTAGTCACTTTACCCTGCCTTCATGTACATATCTACCTCTAATACCTTATTATTATCTATGCTGATGTCTAGTCACTTTACCCTGCCTTCATGTACATATCTACCTCTAATACCTTATTATTATCTATGCTGATGTCTAGTCACTTTACCCTGCCTTCATGTACATATCTACCTCTAATACCTTATTATTATCTATGCTGATGTCTAGTCACTTTACCCTGCCTTCATGTACATATCTACCTCTAATAACCTTATTATTATCTATGCTGATGTCTAGTCACTTTACCCTGCCTTCATGTACATATCTACCTCTAATACCTTATTATTATCTATGCTGATGTCTAGTCACTTTACCCTGCCTTCATGTACATATCTACCTCTAATACCTTATTATTATCTATGCTGATGTCTAGTCACTTTACCCTGCCTTCATGTACATATCTACCTCTAATACCTTATTATTATCTATGCTGATGTCTAGTCACTTTACCCTGCCTTCATGTACATATCTACCTCTAATACCTTATTATTATCTATGCTGATGTCTAGTCACTTTACCCTGCCTTCATGTACATATCTACCTCTAATACCTTATTATTATCTATGCTGATGTCTAGTCACTTTACCCTGCCTTCATGTACATATCTACCTCTAATACCTTATTATTATCTATGCTGATGTCTAGTCACTTTACCCTGCCTTCATGTACATATCTACCTCTAATACCTTATTATTATCTATGCTGATGTCTAGTCACTTTACCCTGCCTTCATGTACATATCTACCTCTAATACCTTATTATTATCTATGCTGATGTCTAGTCACTTTACCCTGCCTTCATGTACATATCTACCTCTAATACCTTATTATTATCTATGCTGATGTCTAGTCACTTTACCCTGCCTTCATGTACATATCTACCTCTAATACCTTATTATTATCTATGCTGATGTCTAGTCACTTTACCCTGCCTTCATGTACATATCTACCTCTAATACCTTATTATTATCTATGCTGATGTCTAGTCACTTTACCCTGCCTTCATGTACATATCTACCTCTAATACCTTATTATTATCTATGCTGATGTCTAGTCACTTTACCCTGCCTTCATGTACATATCTACCTCTATACCTTATATATTATGCTGATGTCTAGTCACTTACCCTGCCTTCATGTACATATCTACCTCTAATACCTTATTATTATCTATGCTGATGTCTAGTCACTTTACCCTGCCTTCATGTACATATCTACCTCTAATACCTTATTATTATCTATGCTGATGTCTAGTCACTTTACCCTGCCTTCATGTACATATCTACCTCTAATACCTTATTATTATCTATGCTGATGTCTAGTCACTTTACCCTGCCTTCATGTACATATCTACCTCTAATACCTTATTATTATCTATGCTGATGTCTAGTCACTTTACCCTGCCTTCATGTACATATCTACCTCTAATACCTTATTATTATCTATGCTGATGTCTAGTCACTTTACCCTGCCTTCATGTACATATCTACCTCTAATACCTTATTATTATCTATGCTGATGTCTAGTCACTTTACCCTGCCTTCATGTACATATCTACCTCTAATACCTTATTATTATCTATGCTGATGTCTAGTCACTTTACCCTGCCTTCATGTACATATCTACCTCTAATACCTTATTATTATCTATGCTGATGTCTAGTCACTTTACCCTGCCTTCATGTACATATCTACCTCTAATACCTTATTATTATCTATGCTGATGTCTAGTCACTTTACCCTGCCTTCATGTACATATCTACCTCTAATACCTTATTATTATCTATGCTGATGTCTAGTCACTTTACCCTGCCTTCATGTACATATCTACCTCTAATACCTTATTATTATCTATGCTGATGTCTAGTCACTTTACCCTGCCTTCATGTACATATCTACCTCTAATACCTTATTATTATCTATGCTGATGTCTAGTCACTTTACCCTGCCTTCATGTACATATCTACCTCTAATACCTTATTATTATCTATGCTGATGTCTAGTCACTTTACCCTGCCTTCATGTACATATCTACCTCTAATACCTTATTATTATCTATGCTGATGTCTAGTCACTTTACCCTGCCTTCATGTACATATCTACCTCTAATACCTTATTATTATCTATGCTGATGTCTAGTCACTTTACCCTGCCTTCATGTACATATCTACCTCTAATACCTTATTATATCTATGCTGATGTCTAGTCACTTTACCCTGCCTTCATGTACATATCTACCTCTAATACCTTATTATTATCTATGCTGATGTCTAGTCACTTTACCCTGCCTTCATGTACATATCTACCTCTAATACCTTATTATTATCTATGCTGATGTCTAGTCACTTTACCCTGCCTTCATGTACATATCTACCTCTAATACCTTATTATTATCTATGCTGATGTCTAGTCACTTTACCCTGCCTTCATGTACATATCTACCTCTAATACCTTATTATTATCTATGCTGATGTCTAGTCACTTTACCCTGCCTTCATGTACATATCTACTCTAATACCTTATTATATCTATGCTGATGTCTAGTCACTTTACCCTGCCTTCATGTACATATCTACCTCTAATACCTATTATTATCTATGCTGATGTCTAGTCACTTTACCCTGCCTTCATGTACATATCTACCTCTAATACCTTATTATTATCTATGCTGATGTCTAGTCACTTTACCCTGCCTTCATGTACATATCTACCTCTAATACCTTATTATTATCTATGCTGATGTCTAGTCACTTTACCCTGCCTTCATGTACATATCTACCTCTAATACCGTATTATTATCTATGCTGATGTCTAGTCACTTTACCCTGCCTTCATGTACATATCTACCTCTAATACCTTATTATTATCTATGCTGATGTCTAGTCACTTTACCCTGCCTTCATGTACATATCTACCTCTAATACCGTATTATTATCTATGCTGATGTCTAGTCACTTTTACCCTGCCTTCATGTACATATCTACCTCTAATACCTTATTATTATCTATGCTGATGTCTAGTCACTTTACCCTGCCTTCATGTACATATCTACCTCTAATACCTTATTATTATCTATGCTGATGTCTAGTCACTTTACCCTGCCTTCATGTACATATCTACCTCTAATACCGTATTATTATCTATGCTGATGTCTAGTCACTTTACCCTGCCTTCATGTACATATCTACCTCTAATACCGTATTATTATCTATGCTGATGTCTAGTCACTTTACCCTGCCTTCATGTACATATCTACCTCTAATACCGTATTATTATCTATGCTGATGTCTAGTCACTTTACCCTGCCTTCATGTACATATCTACCTCTAATACCTTATTATTATCTATGCTGATGTCTAGTCACTTTACCCTGCCTTCATGTACATATCTACCTCTAATACCTTATTATTATCTATGCTGATGTCTAGTCACTTTACCCCTGCCTTCATGTACATATCTACCTCTAATACCGTATTATTATCTATGCTGATGTCTAGTCACTTTACCCTGCCTTCATGTACATATCTACCTCTAATACCTTATTATTATCTATGCTGATGTCTAGTCACTTACCCTGCCTTCATGTACATATCTACCTCTAATACCTTATTATTATCTATGCTGATGTCTAGTCACTTTACCCTGCCTTCATGTACATATCTACCTCTAATACCTTATTATTATCTATGCTGATGTCTAGTCACTTTACCCTGCCTTCATGTACATATCTACCTCAATACCTTATTATTATCTATGCTGATGTCTAGTCACTTTACCCTGCCTTCATGTACATATCTACCTCTAATACCTTATTATTATCTATGCTGATGTCTAGTCACTTTACCCTGCCTTCATGTACATATCTACCTCTAATACCTTATTATTATCTATGCTGATGTCTAGTCACTTTACCCTGCCTTCATGTACATATCTACCTCAAATACCTTATTATTATCTATGCTGATGTCTAGTCACTTTACCCTGCCTTCATGTACTTATCTACCTCAAATACCTTATTATTATCTATGCTGATGTCTAGTCACTTTACCCTGCCTTCATGTACATATCTACCTCTAATACCGTATTATTATCTATGCTGATGTCTAGTCACTTTACCCTGCCTTCATGTACATATCTACCTCTAATACCGTATTATTATCTATGCTGATGTCTAGTCACTTTACCCTGCCTTCATGTACATATCTACCTCTAATACCGTATTATTATCTATGCTGATGTCTAGTCACTTTACCCTGCCTTCATGTACATATCTACCTCAAATACCTTATTATTATCTATGCTGATGTCTAGTCACTTTACCCTGCCTTCATGTACATATCTACCTCTAATACCGTATTATTATCTATGCTGATGTCTAGTCACTTTACCCTGCCTTCATGTACATATCTACCTCTAATACCTTATTATTATCTATGCTGATGTCTAGTCACTTTACCCTGCCTTCATGTACATATCTACCTCTAATACCGTATTATTATCTATGCTGATGTCTAGTCACTTTACCCTGCCTTCATGTACATATCTACCTCAAATACCTTATTATTATCTATGCTGATGTCTAGTCACTTTACCCTGCCTTCATGTACATATCTACCTCTAATACCTTATTATTATCTATGCTGATGTCTAGTCACTTTACCCTGCCTTCATGTACATATCTACCTCTAATACATTATTATTATCTATGCTGATGTCTAGTCACTTTACCCTGCCTTCATGTACATATCTACCTCTAATACCGTATTATTATCTATGCTGATGTCTAGTCACTTTACCCTGCCTTCATGTACATATCTACCTCTAATACCTTATTATTATCTATGCTGATGTCTAGTCACTTTACCCTGCCTTCATGTACATATCTACCTCTAATACCGTATTATTATCTATGCTGATGTCTAGTCACTTTACCCTGCCTTCATGTACATATCTACCTCAAATACCTTATTATTATCTATGCTGATGTCTAGTCACTTTACCCTGCCTTCATGTACATATCTACCTCTAATACCTTATTATTATCTATGCTGATGTCTAGTCACTTTACCCTGCCTTCATGTACATATCTACCTCTAATACATTATTATTATCTATGCTGATGTCTAGTCACTTTACCCTGCCTTCATGTACATATCTACCTCTAATACCGTATTATTATCTATGCTGATGTCTAGTCACTTTACCCTGCCTTCATGTACATATCTACCTCTAATACCTTATTATTATCTATGCTGATGTCTAGTCACTTTACCCTGCCTTCATGTACATATCTACCTCTAATACCTTATTATTATCTATGCTGTTGTCTAGTCACTTTACCCTGCCTTCATGTACATATCTACCTCTAATACATTATTATTATCTATGCTGATGTCTAGTCACTTTACCCTGCCTTCATGTACATATCTACCTCTAATACCGTATTATTATCTATGCTGATGTCTAGTCACTTTACCCTGCCTTCATGTACATATCTACCTCAAATACCTTATTATCTATGCTGATGTCTAGTCACTTTACCCTGCCTTCATGTACATATCTACCTCTAATACATTATTATTATCTATGCTGATGTCTAGTCACTTTACCCTGCCTTCATGTACATATCTACCTCTAATACCTTATTATTATCTATGCTGATGTCTAGTCACTTTACCCTGCCTTCATGTACATATCTACCTCTAATACCTTATTATTATCTATGCTGATGTCTAGTCACTTTACCCTGCCTTCATGTACATATCTACCTCTAATACCTTATTATTATCTATGCTGATGTCTAGTCACTTTACCCTGCCTTCATGTACATATCTACCTCTAATACCTTATTATTATCTATGCTGATGTCTAGTCACTTTACCCTGCCTTCATGTACATATCTACCTCTAATACCTTATTATTATCTATGCTGATGTCTAGTCACTTTACCCTGCCTTCATGTACATATCTACCTCTAATACCTTATTATTATCTATGCTGATGTCTAGTCACTTTACCCTGCCTTCATGTACATATCTACCTCTAATACCTTATTATTATCTATGCTGATGTCTAGTCACTTTACCCTGCCTTCATGTACATATCTACCTCTAATACCTTATTATTATCTATGCTGATGTCTAGTCACTTTACCCTGCCTTCATGTACATATCTACCTCTAATACCTTATTATTATCTATGCTGATGTCTAGTCACTTTACCCTGCCTTCATGTACATATCTACCTCTAATACCTTATTATTATCTATGCTGATGTCTAGTCACTTTACCCTGCCTTCATGTACATATCTACCTCTAATACCTTATTATTATCTATGCTGATGTCTAGTCACTTTACCCTGCCTTCATGTACATATCTACCTCTAATACCGTATTATTATCTATGCTGATGTCTAGTCACTTTACCCTGCCTTCATGTACATATCTACCTCTAATACCGTATTATTATCTATGCTGATGTCTAGTCACTTTACCCTGCCTTCATGTACATATCTACCTCTAAGACCGTATTATTATCTATGCTGATGTCTAGTCACTTTACCCTGCCTTCATGTACATATCTACCTCTAATACCTTATTATTATCTATGCTGATGTCTAGTCACTTTACCCTGCCTTCATGTACATATCTACCTCTAATACCTTATTATTATCTATGCTGATGTCTAGTCACTTTACCCTGCCTTCATGTACATATCTACCTCTAATACCTTATTATTATCTATGCTGATGTCTAGTCACTTTACCCTGCCTTCATGTACATATCTACCTCTAATACCTTATTATTATCTATGCTGATGTCTAGTCACTTTACCCTGCCTTCATGTACATATCTACCTCTAATACCTTATTATTATCTATGCTGATGTCTAGTCACTTTACCCTGCCTTCATGTACATATCTACCTCTAATACCTTATTATTATCTATGCTGATGTCTAGTCACTTTACCCTGCCTTCATGTACATATCTACCTCTAATACCTTATTATTATCTATGCTGATGTCTAGTCACTTTACCCTGCCTTCATGTACATATCTACCTCTAATACCTTATTATTATCTATGCTGATGTCTAGTCACTTTACCCTGCCTTCATGTACATATCTACCTCTAATACCTTATTATTATCTATGCTGATGTCTAGTCACTTTACCCTGCCTTCATGTACATATCTACCTCTAATACCTTATTATTATCTATGCTGATGTCTAGTCACTTTACCCTGCCTTCATGTACATATCTACCTCTAATACCTTATTATTATCTATGCTGATGTCTAGTCACTTTACCCTGCCTTCATGTACATATCTACCTCTAATACCTTATTATTATCTATGCTGATGTCTAGTCACTTTACCCTGCCTTCATGTACATATCTACCTCTAATACCTTATTATTATCTATGCTGATGTCTAGTCACTTTACCCTGCCTTCATGTACATATCTACCTCTAATACCTTATTATTATCTATGCTGATGTCTAGTCACTTTACCCTGCCTTCATGTACATATCTACCTCTAATACCTTATTATTATCTATGCTGATGTCTAGTCACTTTACCCTGCCTTCATGTACATATCTACCTCTAATACCGTATTATTATCTATGCTGATGTCTAGTCACTTTACCCTGCCTTCATGTACATATCTACCTCTAATACCGTATTATTATCTATGCTGATGTCTAGTCACTTTACCCTGCCTTCATGTACATATCTACCTCTAATACCGTATTATTATCTATGCTGATGTCTAGTCACTTTACCCTGCCTTCATGTACATATCTACCTCTAATACCTTATTATTATCTATGCTGATGTCTAGTCACTTTACCCTGCCTTCATGTACATATCTACCTCTAATACCTTATTATTATCTATGCTGATGTCTAGTCACTTTACCCTGCCTTCATGTACATATCTACCTCTAATACCGTATTATTATCTATGCTGATGTCTAGTCACTTTACCCTGCCTTCATGTACATATCTACCTCTAATACCTTATTATTATCTATGCTGATGTCTAGTCACTTTACCCTGCCTTCATGTACATATCTACCTCTAATACCTTATTATTATCTATGCTGATGTCTAGTCACTTTACCCTGCCTTCATGTACATATCTACCTCTAATACCGTATTATTATCTATGCTGATGTCTAGTCACTTTACCCTGCCTTCATGTAATATCTACCTCTAATACCTTATTATTATCTATGCTGATGTCTAGTCACTTTACCCTGCCTTCATGTACAGTGCCTATAGAAAGTCTACACCCCTTTAACTTTTTTCACACTTTGTTGTGTCAGTGCTTTAGAGCAGGGTTTCCCAAACTTGGTTCTGCACCCCTCCCCCCCCCAGGTGCACATTTAGTTTTTTTTGCCCTAGCACTACACAGCTGATTCAAATAACCAACTCATCAATCTTTGATGATTTGAATCAAAATCAAATGTGTACCCAAGGGGGCAGAGCCGAGATTGGGAAATGCTGCTTTTTAATCGCTTTGGTACTATTTTCGCAAGTATGTGGTAAAATTTCACAACTCTTAGTACAAACTCAAAACATATCCTCAAATTGGCTGTTTTTTAAAACATTAAGAGGTCAAAGACGTGGGCATGGGCCCCGTCAGGGAACTGTTGTGTCTAATGAAGCCCGGGTCATCGTCATTGACCATGTGGCAAACAGAGGCTTCACCATGGCAGAGGCTGCCAAATTAGTTCACCCCGATCTAAAAAGATCAACTGTCAATTTGATAATGAGAACATTTCACCAAGGAAACCTGTAAGTCTACAGGATATGCACTATGCATATTACCATTACATTTACAGTAAATTACATTGTAATGCATGTAAATTCACAAAACATGTTATAGTATTCTTACAGTATGATCTATTGACAGTATACTCTGTTCTATCCTCAGAATCACAATATCATATTGGAACTATACTGTAAAAATAACTAACCAAAATCTATTTTAAGAGGGTGCTTGATGCTGCTGTGAACAATCACAAGTATATCTTTGTTGATGAAGCGGACTTCAACCTGACCAAAACTCGGCTCCGTGGGCGGAACATCGGCCAACTGGCGACCATCCAAGTGCCTGGACAACGGCTATCTCTGAAGATGGTGTGGTCAGACATTGGCCATTACTTGCACAGCTCATTGTGTTACTCAATCAAATTGAGCAGGCCTGTCAAGGTGAAGGGGTCACCTATGTCATTGTGTGGGACAATGCTAGGTTCCACCATGCAGAGGTGGTTCAGGCATGGTTTCGGGCCCATCCCCGATTTGTGATGCTATACTTGCCCCCATACTCTCTATTCTTTCAAACCTATTGAGGATTTTCAATAGGGTTGAAAATCCTCAATAGGATTGAAGGTCGAAGCTGTACGATTGCCATCCCCATGAGCTTCCTTCTGGCCATGGATGAGGCATGTTACGACATCAACGCAGACCAAATGTCAGGCTTGGATTCGCCATGCCAAAAGCTTTTTCCCGTGGTGCATGAACAATGAGGACATTCACTGTGATGTGGATGAATTTATGGCCAAATGCTCAAGACAGTCTTGATACAAATGAATGCGTGCTAAACGTTGTTTTATTTTTATTGATTTAATTTGTTGAATTTAATTTCTTACATTTTATTACAGACAGTACACCTATATTGCAATTGTATTTTTGTTGTTGCATGAATGGTTGTAGAGGATGTCTTCATTGATCACACCTTTGATTACACATTGGATAGATATTATGGAAATTATAGATTTTCTATCCATTTTGTTGGGTAATGTAAGTGTATTGCCCAATGTGAAAACTGTAATCTACTGTAATTTACAGTACTGTAGCATATTACTTTCATCACTTCTAAGGGTGATTCGAAACATGTATCTTGCATTGTTTGGTATTAGATTAACTGGTAGTTAAAACAACTAGATTGAAACGATATTAATGTTGTGTTTTGGGGATTAAACCAATGTTCTCATTACATTTCACAAATTTATATTTTGAATCAATGGTTGGTTGTGCGGTGAGAGATGTTTACATTCCAAATTGTATTTATTTTTATTTCACCTTTATTTAACCAGGTAGGCAAGTTGAGAACAAGTTCTCATTTACAATTACGACGTGGCCAAGATAAAGCAAAGCAGTTTGACACATACAACAACACAGAGTTATACATGGAGTAAAACAAACATACAGTCAATAATATAGTATAAAAATAAGTTTATATACAAAGTGAGCAAATTAGGTGAGATAAGGGAGGTAAAGGCAAAAAAGGCCATGGTGGCGAAGTAAATACAATAGAGCAAGTAAAACACTGGAATGGTAGATTTGCAGTGGAAGAAAGTGCAAAGTAGAAATAATGGGGTGCAAATGAGCTAAATAAATAAATAAATACAGTAGGGGAAGAGGTAGTTGTTTGGGCTAAATTATAGATGGGCTATGTACAGGTGCAGTAATCTGTGAGCTGCT
Organism: Salmo trutta; assembly: GCF_901001165.1. Lineage (NCBI taxonomy): Eukaryota > Metazoa > Chordata > Actinopteri > Salmoniformes > Salmonidae > Salmo > Salmo trutta. Next base: position 24,063,139 of record NC_042985.1, read on the forward strand.
CTGACAGCTGGTGCTTAAAGCTAGTGAGGGAGATGTGTTTCCAGTTTTAGAGATTTTTGTAGTTCGTTCCAGTCATTGGCAGCAATGAATGCACAATGACAGGTGTTGAATGAAAGACTGACTGTGTTACAAGTGTAACCAGTTTTGAGTTTTGTGCTAAGAGTTTTGAAAATGTACCACATACTTGTGAAAATAGTAGCAAAGCGATAATTTTTTAGATATTAAATACAAACTGAAATGTCATAATTGTATACCTCTCCACCCCCCTGAGTTGGTGGAAGCACCTTTGACAGCAATTACAGCCGTGAGTCTGTTGGGATAGTCTCTACCAACTTTGCACACCTATATTTGGCAATATTTGACCATTCTTTTTTGCAAAACTGTTCAAGCTCTTTCAAATTCCTTGGGGAGCGTTGATGGACAGCAATCTTCAAGTCATGCTGCAAAGTTTCGATTGTATTTAGGTCAGGGCTCTGACTGGGCCACTCAAGGAAAGGTTCCTTTTTATTCCTTAGCCACTCCACTTTAGCTTTGGCTGTGTGCTTCGGGTTGTTGTCGTGCTGAAAGGTGAACTTCCCTCCCAGTTTCAGCTTTCTTGCAGAGGGTAGCAGGTTTTCCTCAAGAACTTTTCTGTACATTGCGCCGTTAATTTTACCTTCTATCCTGATCAGTCCCTGACGACGAGAAACATCCCCATAACATGATGCTGCCACCACCATGCTTCACATTAGGGATAGTGTTCTTTGGGTGATGTGCCGTGTAGGGTTTGCACCAAACATAAAGATTTACATTTAGGCCAAATAGTTTCATTTTCATTTTGTTAGACCACAAACATTTTGACCACATGGCTACGGAATCTCCCAAGTGCTTCAAGGGATATTCATGGCATTTAAAATATTTTTATACCCATCCCCTGATCTGTGCCTTTCCACAACTTTGTCCCAGAGTTCTTTTGAGAGCTCCCTGGTGCTTATGGTTGAGTGTTTGCTTTGCAATTCACTACCCAGCAGAGGGAACCTACAGGAAGGAGGTCAGAGACCTAGCCGTGTGTTGCCAGGACAACAACCTCTCCCTCAACGTAATCAAGACAAAGGAGATGATTGTGGACTAGAGGAAAAGGAGGACCAAGCATGTCCCCATTCTCAGCGACAGGGCTGCAGTGGAGCAAGGTTGAGAGCTTCAAGTTCCTTGGTGTCCACATCACCAACAAACTAACATGGTCCAAGCACACCAAGACAGTCGTGAAGGGGGCACGACAAAACCTATTCCCCCTCAGGAGACTGAAAAGATTTGTCATGGGTCCGCAGATTCTCAAAAGGTTCTACAGCTGCACCATCGAAAGTGTCCTGACAGGTTGCATTACTGCCTGGTTTGGCAACTGCTCGGACTCCGACTGCAAGGCACTACAGAGGGTAGTGTGTACAGCCCAGTACATCACTGGGGCCAAGCTTACTGCCATCCAGGACCTCTATACCAGGCTGTGTCAGAGGAAGGCCCTAAAAATTGTCAAAGACTCCAGCCACCCTAGTCATAGACTGTTCTCTCTGCTACCGCATGGCAAGCGGTACCGGATCGCCAAGTCTAGGTCCAAGAGGCTTCTAAACAGCTTCTACCCCCAAGCCATAAGACTCCTGAAAATCTAATCAAATGGCTACCCAGACTATTTGCATTACCCCCCCTCTTACGCTGCTGTTACTCTCTGTTATTATTATCTATGCATAGTCACTTTAATAACTCTACCTACATGTACATATTACCTCAATGAACTCAACTAACCGGTGCCCCCGCACATTGACTCTGTACCGGTACCCCCTGTATATAGCCTCGCTATTGTTATTTCTTAGATTATTTGTTACTTTTATTTATAATTTTTTTGGTATTTTTCCTAATTGCATTGTTGGTTAAAGGCTTGTAAGTAAGCACGTCCACAGAAGGTGGCGCCACTCCCCGGTCGGGCGGCGCTCGGCGGTCGTCGTCGCCGGCCTACTAGCTGCCACCGATCCATGTTTCATGTGTCTGTTGGTTATGTCTGTTTAGTACGCACCTGTTCCGTGTTTGTAATTAGTGGGAGGGCATTTAGTTTGTCTGTTTCTTGTTTGGGATTTGTGCGGGTTTGTTTTGTGTTACGTTGAGGTTAAGGGCTGGGTAATTCTTCCTATGTGTTTTATTTACACAACATTTTTGATAGGCCATAGGGTTGCCGGGCTGCACCCCGTGTATTTTTTAGTTTGGAGCTGTTCTCCCTTTTGTTTGTGGTTTGCACCCTGCCTAGTCGCTGTATTCACTCTGGACTTTATTAAATATATATTCTACGGACCTTTCGTCTCCTGCGCTTGACTCACCCGTTTCCTGCTCCTTGAGATACGTGACAAAGGTCTACACCTGTTGAATTCGGCGCATGTGACAAATACGATTTGATTTGAACTGCTGAATTTATCCTGAGATCATGCGAATCACTACAATTTAACACAGATGGAGGCCAATAAACATAGTGTGTGATTTTGAAGGTGATTGGTTACACCTGAGGTAATTCAGGATTGTTATCACTTATCCAACCAAGCTTTTCAGTTCAATTTTTTTAAATAGATTTAATAAAAAATTCCAGAATACCAATTTTTTTCCAACTACCAATTTTTCACTTGGTAGTTGTGGGGTAGGATATTTAAATCAATGGGGAAAAATTACATTTTAATTCCAGTCTATGAGCTGAAAATGTTGAAAGGGGGAGTAGACTTTCTATATCTACCTCAACTGCACATTGACCTGGTACTTCCTGTATATACACTATAGATTTACATTTTTGTCATTTAGCAGACGCTCTAATCCAGAGAAATTTACAGTAGAGTGCATACGTACTGGTCCCCCGTGGGAATCGAACCCACAACCCTGGCGTTGCAAGTGACCTGCTCTACCAACTGAGCTACACAAGACCTATATAAAAGTATGTAGACACCCCTTCAAATGAGTGGATTCGGCTATTTCAGCCACACCTGTTTCTGACAGGTGTATAAAATTGAGCACACAGCCATGCAATCTCCATAAACAAACATTGGCAGTAGAATGGCCTTACTGAAGGGCTCAGTGACTTTCAATGTGGCACCATCATGGGATGCCAACTTTCCAACAAGTCAGTTCTTCAAATTTCTGCCCTGCTAGAGCTGCACCGGTTAACTGTAAGTGCTGTTATTGTGAAGTGGAGACATCTAGGAACAACAAAGGCTCAGCCACGAGGTGGTAGACCATGCAAGCTCACAGAACAGGACCGCCGAGTGCTGAAGCACGTAGCGCATAAAAATCATCTGTCTTCAGTTGCAACACTCATTACAGAGTTCCAAACTGCCTCTGGAAGCAACATCAGCACAATAACTGTTTGTCTGGAGCTTCATGAAATGGGTTTCCATGGTCGAGCAGCCGCACACAAGCTTAAGATCACCATGCGCTATGCCAAGCGTCGGCTGGAGTGGTGTAAAGCTCGCCGCCATTGGACTCTGGAGCAGTGGAAACTCGTTCTCTGGAGTGATGACAGAAACAGAATCTGGATTTGGCGGATGCCAGGAGAACGCTACCTGCCCCAATACTTAGTGCCAACTGTAAAGTTAGGTGGAGGGGGAATAATGCTCTGGGGCTGTTTTTCATTGCTCGGTCTAGGCACATTAGTTCCAATGAAGAAAAATCAACACTACAGCATACAATGACATTCTAGCGCTTCTGTGTTTCCAACTTTGTGGCAACAGTTTGGGGAAGGCCCTTTCCTGTTTCAGCATGACAATGCCCCTGTGCACAAAGTGAGGTCCATACAGAAATGGTTTGTCGAGATCGGTGTGGAAGAACTTGACTGGCCTGCACAGAGCCCTGTCCTCAACCCCGTTAAACACTTTTGGGATGAATTGGAACACCGACTGCAAGCCAGGCCTAATCGCCAAACATCAGTGCCCGATCTCACTAAAGACCCCCGCAGCAATGTTCCAACATCTAGTGGAAAGCCTTCTCAGAAGAGTGGAGGCTGTTATAGTAGCAAAGGGGGACCAACTCCATATTAATCCACATGATTTTGGAATGAGATGTTCGACGATCAGCTGTCCACATACTTTTGGTCATGTAGTGTAGCTCCATTCTTGTGTATTTTTTTCCTCGTGTTAGCATTTAAAAAATATATGTTTTTACTCTGCATCGTTGGGAAGGCCGCGTAAATAAGAATTTCACGATTCAGTCTATACCTGTTGTATTCAGCATGTGACAAATAAAATGTTATTTGTGTATGTGTTAGGGAAAGACCCAGAGATGGAGGGTTGGTCAGAGACAGAGTGCCTTGGCAGTGCCACCCCAGACTGGCATGGACACAGTAGTAACAATGAGTGTTCTGTTCCCCTCAGTGAGAAGTCCTTCTCTGACCCAGAGACCATGCCACCCCCAGCTTCCCCAAACAGTCCCCCCCTATACAGACTCCACCCCCGCCGTACAGGTGAGCCCAGACCACGACATGGCTCAAATCCTCAAAACGCACCCTTGACATGTGACCTTACCTCCACCAGAACTGCTTTTCTCAGTTTCTAAATGATACATACAAAGGCTGTCTGAATAAAGTACTGAGGATGGGGCACAACAAGTTAACCCTCTCCGCCAACATTCAGTCCTCCAGTATCTGTTGAAACCACTGAACCATTCCTGTGAAGAATACAGTTTTAATATTAGTCAGATGAAATCAGCTAACTCCTGTAGGGCAGGCTATTTTTAGCATATACACGGAGTGTACAAAACATTAGGAACGCCTTCCTATTACTGAGTTGCATCCCTTTTGCCCTCAGAACAGCTCATGCCCCTCAGAATTCGTCGTTGTATGGACTACAAGGTGTTGAAAGTGTTCCACAGGGATGCTGGCCCATGTTGACTCCATTGCTTCCCACAGTTGGCTGGATGTCCTTTGGGTGGTGAACCATTCTTTTTTTATAAGATTTTATAAACAATACAAAACATGCACACAAATGACAACATCATACAAACATTAACTACATCCTACCTGGCTAGACCCACTAGCACATCCCCCCCCATCTCCAGGGCCCACATCATTTTCCGCCACATGGCCTGAAACTGCACCATTTTGTTTCTCTCCATAGCCCACGCACTTTCAATATTTAAATAATAAATCATTCCATTTTTCCATTGTGTTAATGATGGCGGATTGATTGATTTCCACGTTTTTTGTGTCCATTTTTTTCAATATGAGTGATAAGAGAATCGTCCAACCCATCAGGTATCTCACTACACCCCCATATGCCATGTCTTGAAATATGCAGACAGACAGATTAAAATTAAGTTTACATTGCAATACTTCTGACAGCCAACTTTCTAGCTCCGTCCACAACTTCCGGACTTCATAAAAAGCATGGATTATTAAGTCATTATTTGTTTAACACTTAAGACATGATTCTGCTGTTGTACTGTATAATTTGTGAATTTTGTCTCTTGCATAATAAATTCTATACATTATCTTACACTGGATTAAGCATACTTTTTTGTTAGCTGTAATTTCATTAGTTTTGCTAACATTCCTTCCATCTTGTGCCAACATCAGTTTTTTAAAGTCTTGGTTTCAACAGATTGTCAGTTGGATATGCTCTCTGCAAGGTTTTGTATATCTTCCCAATCATATGAACATCCTTTTTCTGACAAATAAGATTTCCTCAAGGTTGCTGTGATGTCCAAACGTTTTCAAATATACATTTTGTGATATGTAACTTTTAAGTTGCATGTATTTGTAATTCTGTCATGGAAATAAATGTATTTCCTGTTATCAAGTCATTTACGGTTTCTATGTCTTTAGTTTTCCATGTCGACCAATTTATCGGTGAATTCTGAAAAGCTCTCCAAGGATTGTTCCATAAGGTTGTGTTTTTAACCTCTATGGGCTAGGTTAATCCTGTGGCGCGATATTCAAATACCTTAGAAATGCTATTACTTCAATTTCTCAAACATATGACTATTTTACACCATTTTAAAGACAAGACTCTCGTTAATCTAACCACACTGTCCGATTTCAAAAAGGCTTTACAACGAAAGCAAAACATTAGATTATGTCAGCAGAGTACCCAGCCAGAAATAATCAGACACCCATTTTTCAAGCTAGCATATAATGTCACATAAACCCAAACCACAGCTAAATGCAGCACTAACCTTTGATGATCTTCATCAGATGACACACCTAGGACATTATGTTATACAATACATGCATGTTTTGTTCAATCAAGTTCATATTTATATCAAAAACAGCTTTTTACATTAGCATGTGACTAGCATGTGACTAGCATTCCCACCAAACACTTCCGGTGAATTTACTAAATTACTCACGATAAACGTTCACAAAAAACATAACAATTATTTTAAGAATTATAGATACAGAACTCCTATATGCACTCGCTATGTCCGATTTTAAAATAGCTTTTCGGTGAAAGCACATTTTGCAATATTCTAAGTAGATAGCCCGGCATCACAGGCTAGCTATTTAGACACCCACTAAGTTTAGCCCTCACCAAAGTCAGATTTACTATAAGAAAAATGTTATTACCTTTGCTGTTCTTCGTCAGAATGCACTTCCAGGACTTCTACTTCAATAACAAATGTTGGTTTGGTCCCAAATAATCCATAGTTATATCCAAATAGCGGCGTTTTGTTTGTGCGTTCAAGACACTATCCGAAGGGTAAATAAGGGTCATGCGCCCGACGCGTTTCGTGACAAAAAAATTCGAAATATTCCATTACCGTACTTCGAAGCATGTCAACCGCTGTTTAAAATAAATTTTTATGCCATTTTTCTCGTAAAAAAGCAATAATATTTTCCGACCGGGAGTGGTGGTTTTCGTTCAAAGAGAGAGAAAGTAAACATGGAGTCGACTAGGGCACGCGCGCCCCGCCCCATTGTCCTCAGATCGACCACTATCAACATGCGCTAATGTTTTTCAGCCATGGACTGCAAAGCCACGATTCAGCTTTCTGGCGCCTTCTGAGAGCCTATGGGAGCGTTAGAAAATGTCACGTCATGCCAGAGATCCCCTGTTTTTGTTAGAGATGATCAATAAGGCCATGAAATGGTCAGAGAGAGCGCTTCCTGTTTGGAATCTTCTCAGGTTTTGGCCTGCCAAATGAGTTCTGTTATACTCACAGACACCATTCAAACAGTTTTAGAAACTTTAGGGTGTTTTCTATCCAAATCAAACAATTATATGCATATTCTAGTTACTGGGCAGGAGTAGTAACCAGATTAAATCGGGTACGTTTTTTATCCGGCCGTGCAAATACTGCCCCCTAGCCCCAACAGAAGTGATATTGGTTCTTCTAGAATACGTTTAATTTTCTTCCATATTGTGATAGTGTTCCTTATCCTTTGAAAATAGACATGCAAAAAGATTCTCGGGATGGGCATGCACATCTTCAATATGTACCCATTGTTCCTTTTTAGTGCATTTAACTATCTGCTGCAAAGTAAAAGCCTCGAGTGGCAAGTTGATACAATACCATGTCTGGAAGGTTAAAACCAACCTCAGACTTAGGAAGATGTAAAACTTTCCTTTTTATTCTATGCATTTTCTTTTTGAGATCGGTTTCCCATATAAAGTCTTATGACTGAGTACACTTTTTTTTATGACTCTTCGGTGGGGTAATTGGTATTACCAAAAATAAATACAAAAACCTTGTCAGCCATGCCATTATAAACAGGTTAATTCTACCTGTAAGATTTATGGGAAGATTATTGAATTTAATTAGATCTGCTTTCATATTGTCGAGTAATGGAATAAAGTTATCTGTTTAAATTTGTAGTTTGTTGTCACTTATTAAGTATCCTATATATTTCAAATTTTTTGTGGCCCACTTAAAGTTTTGCTAGAAATCGTGACAATAAAAAATAAAAATAAATCCTATTGCCGTTATTTTTTTTTTCCGAAGTTCATTTTATATCCTGAGAGTTTTGAATATTCTGTAAATATTTTTAACAAAGGGGCATTGAGTTTTCAATATTGGTCAGGTATATCAAGAGATCATCTGCCAATAAGATTAGTTTATGGTCATGTTGGCTTCCCTGTGGCTCAGTTGGTAGAGCATGGTGTTTGCAATGCCAGGGTTGTGGGTTTGATTCCCATGGGGAGCCAGTACGGAGAAGATGTATGAAATGTATGTATTCACTACTGTAAGTTGCTCTGGATAAGAGCGTCTGCTAAATGACTAAAATGTAATGTTTACCAATACTGATACCTGTTACGTTTGGGTCCTGTCTAATTATTTCTGCAAGTGGTTCAATTGCCACTGCAAACAGGAGGGGGAAGAGGGGACATCCCTGTTTTGTGATCCTTTCTAAAGCAATTTCATCAGATATTGTGTTATTTGTGTGTATTTTTACTTTAGGACAATTATACAATATTTTTATTAAATGTATTATTACAGCTCTATTGTTTATAAGCTTTAATATTTTGTCATAATTGATTAAACTTGTGTCTATAATCAGCAGGGGACTGCACATTTTCCTAGTTTTATAACTGAAAAAACTGTTTGATACATGGAACTAGGAAGTACTGGTTTGAGTGACGTGTGTTGTCACTTGTATAAATAGGGGGGCTACTTTGTCACCAAATGTTGAATAGAATTCTATGGGAAAGCCATCCATTCCTGATGCTTTTCTCCATGTGAATGTTTTAACAGTATCTAATATCTCTGTTTTTAGGGAATATTTTTTGTCTTGCTTCAGAGTTGTTATAGGATCAGTCCAACTGTCGTTTAATTATGATTTCTATACATTTTCATAGAAGCTTTTACAATGGAAATGAATCATGGCGAACCATTTTTGATACACACGGGAAACTGTTGTGTGAAAAACCCAGCAGCGTTGCAGTTCTTGACACACTCAAACCAGTGCGCCTGGCACCTACTACCATACCCCATTCAAAGGCACTTACATATTTTGCTTGCCTATTCACCCTCTGAATAGCACACATACACAATCCATGTCTCAAGGCTTAAAAATCCTTCTTCAACCTCCTCCCCTTCATCTATACTGATTGAAGTGGATTTAACAGGTGACAGCTTTCACCTGGTCAGTCTATGTGATGGAAAGAGCAGGTGTTCCTAATGTTTTGTGTATAGTCCTTTCAGTATAAGGGCTATGAATAAGCATGTTGGCATTAGAGATTTAGTATTTTTTTGGACACTCTTATTCTCACGAAATAAAAACTAATTCACATGGTAACATGATAAACACTTTATAATTGCATCTATTTCAGAGTACATATCGGTCCAACATAGCCAACCTGAAAGTCACCCTGCCTACACCTACAGTATGTTTGAATGCAGCCTAGGCTGTAGTAAAACCTGCACCAGTAGGGTGACGAAGGAACAATACCTGTTGGGCCAACCTTTACAGTAAAATGTAATTTTATGACGCTGTGAAATTCCCTTTATCCTTTACTAATTATTATCCAGGATTGTTCAATACCCTGCCGTCTGTAGCCAACTGTGGCATAGACCCTACGATATCTCATGTCAGATGATTTCTTGTAAATGGCCATGCTTCGAAGAACAAGACTTCCGAATTGGTTTATCTATAAGTATTTCCCAAACCTGATTGGATACAAGTGAAACGCATCTGTCCAATCAGCTTTCAGTCAATGCTTCATTCATCTGAAAGAAGAGATTAAACTGTATGCGAGTAAAGATTTATTCTATTGACTCTGAGACATCGACTTGGTGTTAAGGTTTAATAGTCTTCAATAAGCTATTTGAAGGATATCACAAGGACATCTAAAGGACTTATCAATACAAAAATAAAAGGTAAGATTTAGTTGTCTTTATTTAAACTCTTCAAGAGTGGTCCCTGTTAGCTATATAAAAAGGTAGGCTAGTTAAATGATAGTTGTTTTGAAATAATAAACCAATATTATTTTGTTTTACTTTTTGCTCTCTCTCTCCCCCTCTATATCTGTCTCTCTCTCTCCCCCTCTATATCTGTCTCTCTCTCTCCCCCCTCTATATCTGTCTCTCTCTCTCCCCCCTCTATATCTGTCTCTCTCTCTCTTGAAATATGTTTCTAATTATCACAAACAAGGATCAAATTAAAACAACCGTTCAGCCCGTACAGTGACATGTTTTATGAATGTTTATGACAGATGTCAGTAAACCCGGGCGGTCGGAGGCTGAAACAGTGGCTAGTTGAGCAGATCCAGAGCGGCCAGTACCCGGGGCTGCTCTGGGAGGACGACAGCCGCACTATGTTCCGCATCCCCTGGAAACATGCTGGGAAGCAGGATTACAACCAGGAGGTCGACGCCTCTATCTTCAAGGTAGGTTCATTGCCACAAATTTCAAACGAGGATTTTGTTGATAGCGGAAGATTTGAGAGCATTTTTATATCACCGATATATGTGTAGCCTTCCGCACGACTTTTGGAGATACATACAGCACAAACTTTTTTCGCACCTACAAATAGAGCAGGTGTGAATTTCGTTTTGTTGGTTTAACTAAAACATTCTCACCACCTGTAACGCACATAAATAGGCTACACATTAATTGTAGAGTATGATGACATAATTGGCAATACGTTGATCTATGAGTCATGGGGCTCTATTTTAACAAACCTAACACAATGCTAAATCTAAGTGCTGGCAGTATCTCTTGATCTGGGGGTGTGTCAGAAACATTTGTGCTGTTTTCACAGCCAGAATTATAAGCACAATAGCTGGCAGTGGCACGAAAGGGCTGGGTTTTGATAAATAAACAAGTTGTAGGTGTGACAAGGGCTTGGCCACTCAATGCATTGCATGGCTTAATAATGCATGCATTTTCTCAAGTTCTGTAGGTTATTGATGATCTTCGTGTTGTCATCAACTCCAATTCGGCTGGGGGAGTGGACTATTCTCGTCCTGGTCCATTGTGGATTGATACTACAGCTTATTAAATAGCATAGGCTACAGTAATGAGTAATAGCAACAGTAAAAAAAACATCTGAGTTAGCTCAATAGTCTATGTTTGGAATGTTGTCAGTCAACAGTGTTGTAATTGGCTTCAACGAGCCTAGCCTATAGCCTACATGTCTTTGCGCATCGCACTTCATCTAAAATAAAAAATACTAGGCTCCCACATATCGCATTTTATGTGTGAGGCACGTTATCAATAAGCAAAATATAGCCTAGGCCTACCGTTGATTTTGCATTATAGGACTGAATAATTTAAATAAGTTTGGAGGAGCGTGTCTTTGGTAACCAGATGAAATGCACTCTGTGGAGATGAGGATGGATACTTGAACAAGCGAAATTAACTATGCAGGTATGTGAATTGTGAAAAAGCATGAGGGCGAAATATTTCTAAGCACTCTCAGCAGACCATTTACAACCCCGTTATGCATAGGCTACTTGGCTAATGGCCAGGATAAAAAGATGCATCTATGCAGTGCTGCTAAATCGGCCTTGAATAAAGGGAGGCTATGCTTATTTAAAAAAAAAAAAAAGAATTAAACATCGTTTTTTTATTTTTCTAAATACGAGATTCACTGGCATGAAAGGCACATCTGTCTTCCATGGGCACTGTGCATCATACCTGGAAAGGCTACCTCTCAAAAGCCATGCCATTATCAACTGTGTTACCGTTAAGACCTGCTTTTTGTGGGTCTTAAAACTTCCCATTAGCGCTCCATGAAATTGTCACTTTTGCGCTTGTATTTAAGGACCCACCTCAAATATTGCCACCCTTCCCCCCTCAGTGCAAGCGAGCTGATGTTAGACAGGTAAATTGCCGAATCAGGGGTAATGGCTGGAAAATGCAAGTGCACCAGTTTTTACATGATGAAATTGCAAACTAATCTGCGTTTGACACTTGTGCCTTCTTGGAGCCAGCTGAAATAGAGCCAATGGTCATTGAAATTACATTGAAAATCTAATATCTTTGTGTAATTATATGTAATTATAACTTAATTTAAACCAGAACCTGTGCAGTTTCATGTCATTACAATTCAACCTTTTGTTTTATGTAAAAAAAAATATATATTATTATTTATTTATTTTTATTAAAAAATGCATGGTATGAAATGTATGCATTTACTACTGTAAGTCGCTCTGGATAAGAGCGTCTGCTAAATGACTAAAATGTAAAATGTAAATGTAACCTACCTGTACTTATCATGTAATTAATTGTATTCTGGCTATCAAAGTAGTTGAGTTCTAATTACTTCTATGCATGGCTTCATCGTTCAGTTCCAGACCTTTTTGAATATAACATGTTGTTGAGAGCACCAGCAGGTATGTGTTATGTTTGGATGTATGTTACTATGGCTCTCGTTCTAATGCACCTGCTCCCTCCCTGCAGGCCTGGGCTGTGTTTAAGGGGAAGTTTAAGGAGGGGGAGAAGGCTGAGCCTGCTACATGGAAGACCAGGCTGCGGTGTGCCCTCAATAAGAGCCCTGACTTCGAGGAGGTGGGAGACAGGTCCCAGCTGGACATCTCTGAGCCCTACAAGGTGTACCGCATCGTCCCCGAGGAGGAGCAGAAGAGTGAGTTCATATTTCACTGTGGAGACATTAGAATAATGAACATTAGAAACACCTGTATTGAATGGATGTAGAGTCAAATTGTGCCCATGCCCAAATGATCTATTAAAAGTCACTTATGTTTCAGCAGCAGAACGTTGCCTTGATCAGAGTTGAAAACTTAGAAACCTGGACAAAGACAGCTTGCTGCTGAAACTTGATTTACATTTGACCATCAGCCTTTTCCGTAGTAAATATAAAAAATAGCTGTGACAATAATACTAACAACCACGCTGTCCCCTCTGCTTCAGCAGGTAAAAGTGCAGCAGCAGCTTTGACATCTAGCTCTGGTGACATTACTGACATGGACTGCAGCTCTGCAGACCTGGAGGAACTCATCAAAGAGGTGAAGCAGGTATGCTTTTCTTATTTCCATCCATTTCTTCCCTTCCTCTATCTATATTTCTCACCAACTTCACTCTGTTTTTCTCTGTTTTCTTGTTTTACTGTCTTTCAAGTTCTCTCCTTTTCTGTCTCTCTATCCTCCACTATCAACTATCTTACCTCTTCTGTTTCTAAATATGTATGATTATATGTATGATTGTTGATGTATGGTTATTAGAGACTAATTGCATGGTGTGTCATTCCATTGTCAGTCTTCCAGTGATGAGTACCTTGGCATCGTCAAGAGGAGCCACTCTCCCCAGGAGGATGGCTGTAGGATGCAGCCCAGCCCAGAGTACTGGTCCCAGGGCAGCGTCAGTGGTAAGGCTCCTTCTCCACTCAGTCAACGGTTCTTCTCTTTAGCAGTGTCATCCAATCTAGTGGAGTATCGCCAACATGCAGTGGTGTCATGTCCATATAAACACTGTCATGCAGTGGTGACTGGAACATATATGTATGGGAATTATCTGATCTATTTAATTAGAGTTAGCAAACGCCTATACATCATATTGTCCTTTGCTAAAAGTATCTGTCTAGCTGTTTTCCATGAGAACATTTTTTAAGGCGTGTAGAGAAACTTGCATGTTTATGTCTCCTGTATCAAAATGGGCATTATTGTGATATGTTCTATGAGGCTACAGCATGAGGCTACAGTTCCTCCTTTGTGAGAGTTGAGATGTATTCATTTAAAAATAAATGCATATATATTGACGCAAAACACTGCGACATTACATTGCAGTTATGGCTTCTAACACAAGCTTGTTTACATGATTCTAGAATTCTACAGGGGGAAGGATTTGCTAATTTCCTTTAGCACTTTGCTGACTAAGGTGTTTTCTTCTTGGTCACGCCTGGGAGTCTGTTGTGCTTGACGGGCTGTATTTTTTTGATGAAATGACAAATCATGACATGCTAGAGGGGTCAGATGTTTTTCACGGTCACTCAAGATCATTGCATCTTAACGAGCATGCTGCATATGTAAGAGGAAGGCAATATTTGAATTTCATGATAGAAAAAATCTATACCACAATGTCAGTTATCTTTTTTTTCCCTTTACCCTGCAGTCTTCCCGGGGCATCAAGATCCCTCGCCGATGGGTTCTTTCAATGCCGGTATGTTTCCTCAGTATTTCTAAATACAGATGTATTTATTTCCATTCCTCTGTGAGACTTAATGGAAGACAATGCGGTGGCTTACTCAGCACTTTCCTCCCTCTGTTTCCAGCTTTCTCCCAGATGATCATTAACTTCTTCTATGGCGGGAAGCTGATGGACAGCGTGGTGACATCTCATGCTGATGGCTGTCGTATCTCTCCGGGTCAGCCTCCCTTGGTCCAGCACAGGTCCCCCTACGGTCTCCCAGACAGCCTGCAGAACGTCCGTTTCCCTCCCGCTGAGCTCATCGAGGTTGAGCGCCAACGCCATGTCACCCGCAAGCTCCTGGGCCACCTGGAGAGGGGCGTGCTGGTCCGTGCCAACCGCGAGGGCATCTTCATCAAGAGGCTGTGCCAGAGCCGTGTGTTCTGGAGCGGGCTGGGGGGATTGGGCCCCCACTACAGCCCTGGCGGGCCCTGCAAACTGGAGAGAGACGCTGTGGTCAAGATTTTTGACACAGGAAGGTTCCTCCAAGGTGAGGAGAATGGAACTCATGTTGTTTTGGTTGTTGATTTAGGATGTTGTGCTCTGAAGAGGACAGGAGTTCATGTACTCTTGACTGACAGACGTATACTTTGGAGTACATGCCTTCACTCATCAGTGTGCAGTTATGATGAAGCAGTCTCTGTCTGTGTAATAAGTTCTTCTCTGTCTGCTTGTTTGTCCCAGCTCTCCAGCTGTACCAGGAGGGCCAGCTTCCCGCCCCTGACCCCATGGTGACCCTGTGTTTCGGGGAGGAGCTTCATGACCACAGCACAGCCAAGAGCAAACTTATCATCGTCCAGGTAGCAGAGATTATATGCTCTGGATCACTGAAACATGTGGTATCCCCCTGCACAGTCCTAGAATGTGTTTAAATAAATATAGGTAACTTTAGTCTTCAAGGTGATTTGGTCAAAAGGGCACCACTACACTCTTAGAAAAAAGGGTTCCAAAGGGGTTCTTTGGGTCCCCAAACCTTTTTGCTTCCAGGTAGAACCCTTTTGGGTTCCATGTAGAACCCTCTGTAGAAAAGGTTTCTACATGGAACCTAAAGGGTTCTACCTGGAACCAAAAGGGTTCTACCTGCAAGTAAAAAATGGTTCTTCAGAGGGTTCTCCTATGGGGACAGTCGAAGAACCCTTTAAGGTTCTAGATAGCACCTTTTTTTCTAAGAGTGTACCATACAAATACAAACTGAGCTAACAGTCTTCTTCTCGCCGTGTCTGGTTGTGTTCTGATCACTCCAGTCTACTGTCAGAAGCTGGCAGACTGAGCTTACAGTTCCCCCTCTCCTTCTCTCCCTCTCCCCTTCTCTTCTTTTTTCTCTGTCTGTGCTCGGCCACAGGTCACTCCAGTGAACTGCCAGCAGCTGTTGGATGCAGTGAGCATGCGTCGTTCCCAGTACAGCAGTCCCAACCTGGAGATCCAGTCAGACGAGCTGCAGGCCGGGGAGCAGATGGCCCGGATCTACCAGGACCTGTGTAGCTACACCGCCCCCCAGAGGTCAGCCTGCTACAGGGACAACATGCCCATCACCGCCTGAACCCCCCCTCATTGATATAACAAGAAAGGATTGACATGACATATGGCGTCACACCTTTCAGCCCTTGCTTACACCATTCCAATACTTTTCAATTCTTCAGAGCCAATGAGCAAGGGCATACTTTGATGAATGGAGAAAGAGATGGGATAGAGGATCGGAACAAAGCCAATACTTGCAAGGTGTGAACTGATAGGACCCAAAGCTATGCAGCTTGGGTGTTACAGAGGCACTGTGTGTCAAGAAAGGGAATTACTATACAACCGTATTACAAATGGTGCTGTAAAGGTATTAAAGGGTTTACTCATCAAATGTACCACCCCAGTAAGTATACCACATGTTTCCCCCAATCCAGAAAAAAACTGTTCAAATGTAATACAATTCTGAATAAATAGTGGTTTGAACTATTCTGTCTTGTAAACCTACTATCATCAAGGTTATCACTATTCATTTTTAAACAACATGTGGTGAATCTACTACAGCAGTAAATTTGATTGAATAAACCCTGAAATATTGAATGTTATATTAGAATTTGTGTGTCTATCGATTGACTAACTTTTGTTTGTCAGATTTCTCACCTGCTTTTAATGTATTTTTTATGATGGAAAATGTGATTGATATTCAATCCAATAGTCCATACTAGTCATCATATCAAAGTGTATATACATTTAAACATGTTAAATCAAGGGCCACTATAGCAGGACATTTAGCTACCAGTACACCAGATTACCTATTTTCTTTATATGTAGAACATCCTTAAAACTTTTCTATTTTTTCTATTTGTACTGTAGAAACATATTTTTCTTATACTGTATGAGAGATTTTAACAGCAACATGATTGCTTGGATTGTATTTGATATAGATAGGTTTTACTATCGTATTCTGCCCACTGTTTTACTCTCTCTGAATTCATTTTTCAAACTTTGAAATAAATATCACACTTTTCAGTGAATCTCTTCATTTGGCTTGTATTTTATTTATGAGCTGTTATACAGCAATATCTATGAAGTCACTTACTGAACATATCATTGATTGAGGCTTTGATGATGGCTTGAAAACCACAGCTAAAACTATTCAGCACACAATAAGCCAGAATAAATTGCAAAATGACATAATGTTCCTGTGTGTGTGTGTGTGTATTTCATTGAATACTTTGAAAGATGCAGGCGGCCTAAAAAAGCATTTTCCATAGAAGTGTACCCATACTAGCCACCATAGACTCTCAATTCCATGGTAGTAGCACTCGTCACCATACATCCCACACGTGAAATCACGTGTCTGAGTGAGGGAATGAGTATACTAGTGATGGAACAACAGCCAACATTTTCAGAAACCATAGAGAGGATGGACCATAGAGAAGGGAAACTAGTGTCTAGGCCATCCCCAGTGAGTCAGACATGGCTGATGGAGAAAGGATAGAAATGAGGACGAGGGAGACAAAGGTCTTGGTGATCTCCCCATTCCCTCTGTGGGGGATTCATTTATTGTTCTTCTCATTGCAGGTAACTTCTAGAGAATGGGCTATTCTCCCATCTCAAATCATGAGAAACTGCTAAATTACAGAAGAACAACCTACACAAACATGCCCACTTCACACCCACACAGATTAGAGTTCTCAGGTCACTCAGCACTTATTTATTTGGAATTCAGCTACAAAACATTGCTAACAAGCCGCACTCGCACATGCACACTCTCATCACAAACAGTCTAGGGGATCTATTTCACTTGACTTGTGCCTGATTCACACTACAGGGCTGACAAGAACTGTACTGGCTCGGATACGTGTGTGTGTGTGTGTGTGTGTGTGTGTGTGTGTGTGTGTGTGTGTGTGTGTGTGTGTGTGTGTGTGTGTGTGTGTGTGTGTGTGTGTTGTTGTCCAGAGACATGTAGAGGTGTTACACGTCTGTCAGAACCCCTCTACATGGTTTCAACAAGCAGGAACTGACTGCAAGCCGTCAGAAACTGTCACAGGAAACCAAGTCTACCCCCCAAATAAGATCAGTCTGAGACTAGGCTAATTTAACCCCCTGTGTCTCTAATATTCAGAAGAATAGAATTGGGTCTATTGCCTCTACTTACGTGATCTGAGCAGGACACACTCTAGGCCTAATAACTCAGACTTCCTGGTCAGACTTCCTGGTCAGGAAAAACTGCTGTCCCTAGTTATAATGAGAAAAGTTGGTTATGGGGGTGTTGGAGTGCACTTATTTTCTGTCTACAGTTGCAGTGTCTGCAGTGTGGTGTCTCCTGTGTTGCAACACTGCCTTGTGGCATCTGAGGTTGCCCACAATAAATGATCATAAAAAAGCAAGACTTACATTCAACATCAGCGGCTGTGGTGGTAGCATACAGACACTACAGTAGTAATGGAATGTAAAGGTCTCTACACATGCATTATGCCAGATCTAGAGACACTGACATACACTTCAGCCTCTCACGAACCAACTACAATCATCAAAGAAATTAAAGATTAAATAAAGAGGAATTACTATTCTCCAAAGTATTTCCTTGAAAATCTGCTTTTTCTCTTTCTGGTTTTGTGGCTGGATTTGTTGCTGACTTCTCTTAAAATGTAAAGATGTCTCTGAACTGGGCTGTATAGTCAGCAATGACCCCCCCCCTTCCCTCACAATGTTTTGGTCTGTGAATCCCCTCATCTTGTTTCATCATATTCACCATAGACACTTGAAAACACAGGAAGGAAATAAAAATATGTCCTTTTTCGTATGTGAGCCCAGTTGTATGTAAAGCAGAACACGAAAGTAGGATTTTCTGTACTGCTGTTTTCCATTGATTTAATTTTGATGTGAAACAAGAATTGAATTAATTCAGTTAAACGTAACTAGGCTACATATGAGACTCTGAAACATCATTATTGTTTGCCTTTCTTTGGAGAAAGACAACATTTACAGGAAACAATGCATGATAAAGCCATGGGTAGAGTCATATCTAGAGGCAAACACTTTGTTTTCTTCTCTCACTTGTGTTCAATATTATACATGTTTGTATAATCAAACTATCTTCTGTATATGTATTTTACTTTCTAAACTGTATTGAGATGTATTTTGAATACTGTATTGTGACTACTGTTATTAAGTTACTGTATCATGCTGATGATTGGATGATACTGCATCATATGAATCCTGGTCTCACTAACCACAGGGACAAGGTGGAGTAGGAGGTAACAGAAACCCAGGGCAGAAGGATGTGGAGAAAGACTGTGTGAATTCCCATGAATATGGGACATACAGTAAATACATACCAGATTAAAGATTGACAGTTGTTGTTGATGATGCTTTAGCTGCCCCACTCAAATACATGATGACTTAAAGTTCAAAGGTCTTGGAGAGATCTACAGGTCCATTCCCACATAACCTTTTTGCTAAATGGTATTTTCTACTGCTTGTTTCAATTATATCATTGTTTTGTTCAATTGTTATGTGATGTTTTTGTTTATAAAGCCCTCCTTTATAAACTTCCTCCATACCTTAATTCATTTTTTACTTACAGATGTACAAGATACCAGACCCGGTCTCAGGGAAGGCTAAATCTGGAGATCCATTCCATCTCCACTGATTTATCCATTTCCATCTCCATCTTGACCATGTTCTGTTATAATATCCACCCGGCACAGCCAGAAGAGGACTGGCCACCCCTCATAGCCTGGTTCCTCTCTAGGTTTCTTCCTAGGTTTTTGGCCTTTCTCAGGAGTTTTCCTAGGGAGTTTTTCCCAGCCACCGTGCTTCTTTCACATGCATTGCTTGCTGTTTGGGGTTTTAGGCTGGGTTTCTGTACAGCACTTTGAGATTTCAGCTGATGTACGAAGGGCTATATAAATAAATTTGATTTGATTTGATTTGATTTAGGTAAATCTGCTTTTAGTTTTTTTGCACATTACTTGTGGAATGAGCTCCAAGGCTCTCTAAAGGTGGAAGAATTGGTGCCTCTAGGGCATTTCAAAAGGATGATTGTGGGACCTTTTTACCAAAGAATAATTCCATGATTGTGTTTTGCTTTTCGTGTATTGATGTTTATTTATTTAACCTTTATTTAACAAGGCAAGTTAGTTAAGAACAAATTATTATTTACAACGACAGCCTAATCCGGCAAAACCCTAACGACACTGGGCCAATTGTGCGCCGCCCTCCGAATCGCAGCCGGTTGTGATACAGCCTGGAATCAAACCAGGGTCTGTAGTGATGACCAGGGTCTAGCACTAAGATGCAGTGTCTTAGACCGCTGTGCTACTTGGGAGTATATTGATGTGTATCGATTTGTATACAAGGCTAATCAGTGAAAGAGAGATTTGTCTCATCATCACTTCCTGTTACAATAAAGGTAAAAAAAAACATTTGACAAAGTAAATACCAAGTGAGAAGCAGAATCATAACCAAGACATGCACAAAACAACAGAATGTAATATTATGCTAGAACCTGTGATTTCCTAAGAAAAGGATCTTTATTATGCAATCAGGGTGAGTTGGGAGTTTGACTGGCGTCTCTGGGGAGGAGTGGGGTTAGAGACAAGCATGTGTGAGATGAGAATAGTCAACAAGAGAGGAACTGGGAGAGCAGCGAGAACACTGAGGGGTGGAGAGACAGGTGGAGAGGGAACCCACATCCTGGAACCTGGAGGATAGACACCTGACCGCACCCACACAAACACACCCACATGCATGCACACGAACCACAAACACACACACACACATTGGCCGGCAGTCCAGGGTTGTTTCCTCTAATCAGTATCGGTTCACTTATGTCCCTCTGACCCCAAACCCACCACCAAGCCCCTCTGGGAGGGGTCCCTGCAAGGCGGAGGAGCCACAAGTTCTGGGGGTCAATGCGTCCTTTTTCTCACACCTATCTCTACATTTTATGAATGAGTTACAGTTCATATAAGGAAATCAGTCAATTTAAATAAATTCATTAGGTCCTAATCTATGGATTTCAAATGACTGGGAATAAAGATATGCATCTGTTGGTCACAGATACCTTTTAAAAAAAGGTAGGGATCTGAAAACCAGTCAGTATCTGGTGTGACCACCATTTGCCTCACGCAGCTCGACACATCTCCTTCGCATAGAGTTGATCAGGCTGTTGATTGTGGCCTGTGGAATGTTGTCCCACTTCTCTTCAATGGCTGTGCAAAGTTGCTGGATATTGGCGGGAACTGGAACACATACAGTACCAGTCAAAAGTTTGGACAAACCTACTCATTCAAGGGTTTTTCTTTATTTTTACTAATGTGTAAAAATGGTGTAAAACAAATCCAAACATATTTGAGATTTGAGATTCTTCAAAGTGCCACCCTTTGCCTTGATGACAGCTTTGCACACTCTTGGTATTCTTTCAACCAACTTCACCTGGAATGCTTTTCCAACAATCTTGAAGGTGTTCCCACATATGCTGAGCACTTGTTGGCTGCTTTTCCTTCACTCTGTGGTCCAACTCATCCCAAACATCTCAATTGGGTTGAGGTTGGGTGATTGTGGAGGCCAGGTCATCTGATGCAGCACTTTATCACTCTCCTTGTTGTTCAAATAGCCCTTACACAACCTGGAGGTGTGTCTCACAAAGACATGGCACTTGGAACCAAAAATCTCAAATTTGGACTCATCAGACCAAAGGATAGATTTCCACTGGTCTAATGTCCATTGCTCATGTTTCTTGGCCCAAGCAAGTCTCTTCTTCTTATTGTCGTCCTTTAGTAGTGGTTTCTTTTCAGCAATTCGACCATGAAGGCCTGATTCACGCAGTCTCCTCTGAACAGTTGATGTTGAGATGTGTCTGTTACTTGAACTCTGTGAAGCATTTATTTGGGCTGCAATCTGAGGTGCGTATCCTCTGCAGCAGGGTCTTCTTATCCTGTGGAGGTCCTCATGAGAGCCAGTTTCATCATAGCGCATGACGGTTTTTATGGCTGCACTTGAAGAAACTTTCGAAGTTATTGAAATGTTCCGCATTGACTGACCTTCATGTCTTAAAGTAATGATGGACTGTTGTTTATCTTTGCTTATTTGAGCTGTTTTTGCCATAATATGGACATTGTCTTTTACCAAATATGGCTATCTTCTGTATACCACCCCTACCTTGTCACAACACAACTGATTGGCTGAAAAGCATTCAGAATGAAAGAAATTCCACAAATTAACTTTTAACAAGGCACACCTGTTAATTGAAATACATTCCTCATGAGGCTGGTTGAGAGAATGCCAAGACTGTGCAAACCTATCATCAAGGTAAAGGGTGGCTAATATATTTTGATTCCGTGTGTTATTTTATAGTTTCAATGTCTTCACTATTATTCTACAGTTTAGAAAATGGTAAAAATTAAGAAAAACCTTTGAATAAGTAGGTGTGTCCAAACTTTTGACTGGTACTGTACTTTGATCCAGAGCATCCTAAACATGCTCAATGTTGACATGTCTGGTGAGTATACATGGAAGAACTGGGACAGGAAGAACTGGGACAGATGAGCTTCCCTGAGACGGTTTATGAGAGTTTGTGCAGAAATTCTTCGGTTGTGCAAATACACAGTTTCATCAGCTGTCCGAGTGGCTGGTGTCAGATGATCCGGCAGGTGATGAAGCCTGATGTGGAGGTCCTGGGTTGGCGTGGTTACACGTGATCTTCAATTCAGCCACAAGAGCATTTGCTAATTCGGGCACTGATGTTGGGTGATTAGGCCTGGCTCGCAGTTGGCGTTCCAATTCATCCCAAAGGTGTTCGATGGGGTTGAGGTCAGGGCTCTGTGCAGGCCAGTCAAGTTCTTCCACACCGATTTAGGCAAACCATTTCTGTATGGACCTCGCTTTGTGCACCGGGGCATTGTCATGCTGAAACAGGAAAAGGGTCTTCCCCAAACTGTTGCCACAAAGTTGGAAGCACAGAATCGTCTAGAATGTCATTGTATGCTGTAGCGTTAATATTTCCCTTCACTGGAACTAAGGGGCATAGCCCAAACCATGAAAAACACCCCCAGACCATTATTCCTCCTCCACCAAACTGTACAGTTGGCACTATGCATTGGGGCAGGTAGCGTTCTTATGCCATCTGCCAAATCCAGAATCGTCCGGCGGTCTGCCAGATGGTGAAGTGTGATTCGTCACTCCAGATAACGGGTTTCCTCTGCTCCAGAATCCAATAGCGGCGAGTTTACACCACTCCAGCCAACGGTTGGCATTGCGCATGGTGATCTGCTATAAGCCAGTGGGTCTGGGCCCATGAGTAACTAGCCTCAAAAGGGGGCGGAACCCATAGGAAGCTTATTAGCAAGCTTTTATGTCAGAATAAATGAGTTAGATAAGACCAGCTGAAGACACATACTGTGCGTGTGTTGAACATCCTTTAATATGAGTGAAAAATGTATACAGTAGGCTGTCTAAAGGAATTAATTTTGTTTTAACCTTTTTTTAACTGAAAAGCCCTAAAGGTATACAGTACATATAACACACTGTATCTGTCTCCTACTAGCTAAAGTGCACATACAAATCCCAGTTTAAAGTCCATAGAACATAAAATGCATAGAGCTCTCACTGTGTAAAGTCATCTGGTGTTCCTGTCCGGAGGAGTGATCTGTGACCTCCTCATCTGGCCCTGGCCTGGACAGGAAGAGCATGTGGACCGGAGAGGATCCAACTGAGCAGCATGCAACTTCCCTATAGAAAAGAGGAAGAAGGCACAGCGCATTGGAGCCAGAGACAGACAGTGGTCAAGGAGTCAAAGACCCTGGCTGGAGCACATAGATTATACTCATATAGAAAATACTACATATAGAAGTGAAAGGGGAAATTGTGAGCAGGGTAGGTGTCTGTACACATCAAGAGGACATTGTGAACAGGAATTGTTCTCCATTGAAATATAGACAACTTTTAAATAGTTTTTTTTTTAACTTGGTGAGTCCTAGGTTGATCCTTTGCTCTTCTGTTTGTATTCTGGTGAAACAAAACTTACAGTGTCAGCAGGGTAATGGGGGTGGGTGGTGGTGGTGTAGAGTGGGGTGGGGTGCCAGTCCCAA
This sequence comes from Salmo trutta, assembly GCF_901001165.1. Taxonomy (NCBI): domain Eukaryota; kingdom Metazoa; phylum Chordata; class Actinopteri; order Salmoniformes; family Salmonidae; genus Salmo; species Salmo trutta. Next base: position 24,086,775 of record NC_042985.1, read on the forward strand.
GGGAGAGTATGGGGGCTGCCACAGTGATCACAGGGTCACAGTACAGGGGATTTCTGCTCCAACCTGCCGCTCTGACCCAGGCCATCTCAAACGGCTCAGTGCTCACTGGATTGTGTGTGTGTGTGTCAGGGAACAGGATGTGGTTGGCCAGCTCAAAGACAGGTGACAGTCATAGGGTTCCGATAGGTGAAAGACACAGAAAAGCACCTGAGATGAGAATAGCTGAAGTGTACAGTACCTGTCAAAAGTTTGGACACACCTACTCATTCAAGGGTTTTTCTTTATTTTTACTATTTTCTACATTGTAGAAAGCATTAATTCACATAAAAGTAAACCATGTAGTGTCAAAGACACCTAAGGGTCTGAGGTTAGACCCAAGATTAATAATATCAAAACTATGAAATGACATATATGGAATCATGTAGTAACCAAAATGGTGTTAAACAAATCCAAATATATTTTATATTTGAGATTCTTCAAAGTAGCAACGCTTTGCCTTGATGACAGCTTTGCACACTCTTGGCATTCTCTTAACCAGCTTCATGAGGTAGTCACATGGAATGCATTTCAGTTAACAGATTCATTTGTGGAATTTATTTCCTTCTTAATGTGTTGGAGCTAATCAGTTGTGTTGTGTCAAGGTAGGGGTGGTATACAGAAGATAGTCCATATTATGGCAAGAACAGCTCAAATAAGCAAAGAGAAACGACAGTCCATCATTACTTTAAGACATGAAGGTCAGTCAATCAGTCGCAAAAACCATCAAGCTCTATGATGAAACTAGCTCTCATGAGGACCGCCTCAGGAAAGGAAGACCCAGTGTTTCCTCTGCTGCTGAGGATAAGTTCATTAGAGTTATCAGTCTCAGAAATTGCAGCCCAAATAAATGCTTCACAGAGTTCAAGTAACAGACACATCTCAATATCAACTGTTTGGAGGAGACTGCGTGAATCAGGCCTTCATGGTCGATTTGCTGCAAAGAATCCACTACTAAAGGACACCAATAAGAAGAAGAGACTTGCTTGATCACCGAAACACGAGCAATGAACATTAGACTGGTGGAAATCTGTCCTTTGGTCTAATGACTGCAAATTTGAGATTTTTGGTTCCAACCGCCGTGTCTTTGTGAGACGCAGAGAAGGTGAACGGATGATCTCTGCATGTGTGGTTCCCACAGTGAAGCATGGAGGAGGAGGTGTGATGGTGTGGGAGTGTTTTGCTGGTGACACTATCTGTGATTTATTTTGAATTCAAGGCACACTTAACCAGCATGGCTACCACAGCATTCTGCAGCGGTACGCCATCCCATCTGGTTTGTGTTTAGTGGGACTATCATCATCAACAGGACAATGACCCAACACACCTCCAGGTTGTGTAAGGGCTATTTAACCAAGAAGGAGAAGATACTTGCTTGAACCAAGAAACACGAGCAATGGACATTAGACCAGTGGAAATCTATCCTTTGGTCTGATGAGTCCAAATTTGAGATTTTTGGTTCCAACTGCCATGTCTTTGTGAGACACACCTCCAGGCTGTGTAAGGGCCATTTGACCAAGAAGGAGAGTGATAGAGTGCTGCATCAGATGACCTGGAATCAACAATCACCCGACCTCAACCCAATTGAGATTGTTTGGGATGAGTTGGACCGCAGAGTGAAAGAAAATCCGCCAACAAGTACTTTGTATATGTGGGAACTCTTTCAAGACTGTTGGAAAAGCAATTCAGGTGGAGCTGGTTGAGAGAATGGCAAGATTATGCAAAGCTGTCATCAAGGCAAAGGGTGGCTACTTTGAAGAATCTCAAATCTCAAATATATTTTAATTTGTTTAACACTTTTTTGCTTACTACATGATTCAGTATGTGTTATTTCATAGTTTTGATGTCTTCACTTATATTCTACAATGTAGAAAACAGTAAAATCCCTTGAAAGAGTAGGTGTGTCCAAACTTTTGACTGGTACTGTATATGATATGTATATAGCTCTCGCAGCTTGTTGTCCTAAAAAACGTAAATGAGTTGCCTCTGGTTTGTTCATTCATTCCTAAGTGGAAAATGAATGGGGAAGGAATAGGGTTTAGGGTTAAAAGAAAAAATAAGGTCTAAGGTTAACACAGACGTAGGAGATCTTGTACGTTTTGTTCTATGACATAATATCAGGCAGTTAACATGTGAAGCCTTTATGTGCTTTTTTTATTACATAAATGCCTCAAAATTCACAAAATATGATGTTAGCTGATGAAGATGATCTCATAGAGCAAAATATATAAGATTTCCTAAGCCTGTGTTTACCACAGACCTTATTTTTGGCGTTTATCAAAAACCCTACAAAAACACCATTCATTTTCCCATCGTTTTTGTCCAACGAACCAGGGTGGAGTTAGTGCCTACAAAAAGAGGCCATTAATATTTCTCTCTATAGAGTAGGTTGTAAATAAGCAGTATTAAGATGTGTGAATCACAAGTGTCTTGGTGACTGAAGTCACAGCTTTGTGAAGGAATCAAAACCTAGTTGGTAACAAGGAGGTGGAAATAACTTCCTGCAGACCTGCACTAAAAAACTTTAGCACATTTAGCACAATTCCAAGAAATCTTAAAGATAAAGCAAACATTTATGTGTATAAGTTATGTGCATTATACCCCCTGAAACTAATGTTGATACAGATTTTTTATTCAAAATGGAATGATCCAACCCTGTCATGTATGATAGAGGAACAACATTTTGGAGGTGAAACCACGTCAGACCCCAGACATGTTACCGTGATTACACAACCTCTTACTGAGGAAAAACCGTCCGCCCAGGCCACAGGTGCTGCTGGGATGGATATTAATAAAAGTCGGTCTATGACGGTTGGAGTGCAGCTGGAGGAGCGTGTGGTCCAACCTCAGCTACAGGGCTATAGGGTTGTCTGTTGACTGCAGAATGCCTGTGTGTAGGACACGCTTCCCTCTCTGAGGTCGACCGGAACCTGAACATGAGCCACCTATTATGTAAACACATTTGAACAAAGGTTGTATATCTTGCAATGTGTAATGTCCTGATGTATTTTGAATGAAATGTAAGAATTGGTCGCAAAATATTCTGTTGTAGATGTAAATAAATGTTGGCTACTACTTAGTATGAAGGACAATTTTCTGTAATCAACGATCATTACGAGAAAATTAAAAAAGGGACCTGGGAACTTATCTGATAAGAATTACAGAATAACCACATATGATAACAATCTGGAAGGTTTTCATGCAAATAAAATCTTGACAGCCACCATTCAGCCTGCCACCCATGAAGAATATCAACGTCATGGTTCACAAACATAACAAACACTGAGCTAAAATAATCTCCCAGTAAACACAGTCTCATCGACAGCCTGGCAGGGTAACATGCAGTCATTTGCATGGTTATAAACAGCAGCCAGGTGAGCGGGGGAAAGTGTATTTCTGTCTGCTCATTTGCATGTAAGTGTAACATGCACCACACAGGGGCTTGAGGGGAAGGTAACACAGAGCTGTAGAGCTCACTGAAGCACATCCCCTACGGCCGGCTAACCATGCTAGTGAAGGTAACACAGAGCTGTAGAGCTCACTGAAGCACATCCCCTACGGCCGGCTAACCATGCTAGTGAAGGTAACACAGAGCTGTAGAGCTCACTGAAGCACATCCCCTACGGCCGGCTAACCATGCTAGTGAAGGTAACACAGAGCTGTAGAGCTCACTGAAGCACATCCCCTACGGCCGGCTAACCATGCTAGTGAAGGTAACACAGAGCTGTAGAGCTCACTGAAGCACATCCCCTACGGCCGGCTAACCATGCTAGTGAAGGTAACACAGAGCTGTAGAGCTCACTGAAGCACATCCTACGGCCGGCTAACCATGCTAGTGAAGGTAACACAGAACTGTAGAGCTCACTGAAGCACATCCCCTATGGCCGGCTAACCATGCTAGTGAAGGCTACAGTAGCTATAGAGGATAGACCTTGTTATGTAACCAAGAAGAACCAAGAAGAACTACTGGTAACGCTATGTGTAATCTTTCAGAGATATGAAACAAGCTAAGGATAGCTTGGGAAAGAGGAAAACAAGTGAATGGGGTACAGTACGTATGCTATTTCCATACACCTTGGTAAAGCCTAAGTGACCTTGGTAATTCTCTGCCCTATTCAACTCAGTAATAAACTGGCGAGCCAGTCCAGTGAAACCACCATCAGAGTTTATGTTACCACATCACCCTCTAGTGGTGCTACTCAGGACTACTCCTTAATGAGTCCAACGTGAAACACAAAGGGCCGGTTTCCCCAGACACATATTAAGATTAGTCTTTGACTCAAAAGCTAACACAGTGGAGAATCTCCATTCAACATGCTTTTTAGTCCAGGATTAGGCTTAATCTCTGCGCAGGAAACCTCCCGGAAATGTACAGTAGTCCTCGGTAATGTACTTTGTTGCAATGACAAATGAAATATTGTGTGAGACAAATCATGTGACTAAAATGAAAAGAACCATTGCACAGCATTAGCCATGGTTATTTACCTATGTTGAAATACGGAGGGATTTTCTGCATTCACTTCTGTTTTTTACTTCCATGTTTCCAAGTTGCATGTTTACACAGCAAATGTGTTTTCATTTTAATATCAGAAAATTATTGCTATTTCATTACCTGCAAAATGCATGAATAATGGGTCAAGTATGGAAACTTTAAAGATGTAACGAGTGGATGTCTATTATTTATCATTTACTGAATTAAATTAGTACATTTACTGAATAAATAACACTATTACTTAGTTAATGAAAATCCAATTCAGAATATTATGTAAGTTATTTAATAATAACAGTATTTGAGAGAGAAAAGGTTTTAGTAGATCAAATCTACTGCTAATCTTCCTATTGCTAGTTCATTCAGACCTGGATGCAGCTGCAGCATGTTGTCCATGATAACTTTGCTCCTGACACAAACCACACAATACATTCCGTTCCCTGATTTCCCAAAGTGATTCCTTCAGAACAAACAGATGCTATCTTTTCACTTATTTGTTATCTGTTTAACAAAGTTGATTATTTTCTTTTACATCAAAAACAGTCTTAGAGTGAGCGGCACCCGATACACTTGTGACCAATGCAACAGTTTCTTGAAGAAAAAATTTTTGTATTCTCTTTTTAGCACTACGCTAAAGTTATAATGAAATAGTTTACTCAATAGCATTATTTATATCCCAAAACATACAGGATTAGTGGCGTAGGGTCAAACTAAAATACAACTCTGTATTTGAAGAGTTTATTTCCAAAACACTATATCCACCAATTTTTCTGATGTTTTAATTCACAGATTTTAGATGTGAATTGAAATGTGTTCTTTTGCAAAACGCTATATATCCATTTTATCCTGTATATTTGACTCTGATATGTGCTTGTCTCGTGCACTGTGGCTATCTTAAGAGGAATTCATTAACTGTAAGTTGCTCGGGATAACAGCATCTGCTAAATGACTAAAATGACAAATGTTAAGTGTTTTACATACAGATCTCATATTACTTTATTGAATATATATTTTTAAACATTTTATTAATATTGATGTCACAAATGTATCATTTGTACAGTTGTTAATCATTTTTGTAACTTATTTCTTACATTTGACTGTGTAAAACCCAGCAGTACTACTTATTTCTTACATTTGACTGTGTAAAACCCAGCAGTACTACTTATTTCTTACATTTGACTGTGTAAAACCCAGCAGTACTACTTATTTCTTACATTTGACTGTGTAAAACCCAGAAGTACTACTTATTTCTTACATTTGACTGTGTAAAACCCAGCAGTACTACTTATTTCTTACATTTGACTGTGTAAAACCCAGCAGTACTACTTATTTCTTACATTTGACTGTGTAAAACCCAGCAGTACTACTTATTTCTTACATTTGACTGTGTAAAACCCAGAAGTACTACTTATTTCTTACATTTGACTGTGTAAAACCCAGAAGTACTACTTATTTCTTACATTTGACTGTGTAAAACCCAGCAGTACTACTTATTTCTTACATTTGACTGTGTAAAACCCAGAAGTACTACTTATTTCTTACATTTGACTGTGTAAAACCCAGCAGTACTACTTATTTCTTACATTTGACTGTGTAAAACCCAGCAGTACTACTTATTTCTTACATTTGACTGTGTAAACCACTTATTTCTTACATTTGACTGTGTAAAACCCAGCAGTACTACTTATTTCTTACATTTGACTGTGTAAAACCCAGCAGTACTACTTATTTCTTACATTTGACTGTGTAAAACCCAGCAGTACTACTTATTTCTTACATTTGACTGTGTAAAACCCAGCAGTACTACTTATTTCTTACATTTGACTGTGTAAAACCCAGAAGTACTACTTATTTCTTACATTTGACTGTGTAAAACCCAGCAGTACTACTTATTTCTTACATTTGACTGTGTAAAACCCAGCAGTACTACTTATTTCTTACATTTGACTGTGTAAAACCCAGAAGTACTACTTATTTCTTACATTTGACTGTGTAAAACCCAGAAGTACTACTTATTTCTTACATTTGACTGTGTAAAACCCAGCAGTACTACTTATTTCTTACATTTGACTGTGTAAAACCCAGCAGTACTACTTATTTCTCTGAGAGTCAGGCAGATATATAGTGTTTTGCAAAAAAAACATGATTATTTGTCACTCTAAAATGATGGATTTTAAACAAATACATGTCTGTCATTGAACAACCCCATAGCATGATTAGATAGTAAAAAAAATATATATATATCTCTCCCATTATTTTTTAAACAATAAAACCTAATTTGCCAACATTTCTGAAATGGATATATAGTGTTTTGGAAATACACTCTTCATTTGATAACTCAATAATAAACCCTAAGCTCATGTATCAATCCTCTTACTAATATAATGATGCAACAGTTTAGTACTTTGACGGCAGTTTCCCTTAAACCTTCAAATCAGAACTGTCAAATCCGAACGGTCAAATCAGAACTGTCAAATCAGAACTGCACACGTTTGCATATTTCCACCAATACAGCTGTGGCATGTATCTGGGCATTCCCTACTGTACAGTCCCCTGTCTGTCAGTCTCTCACTCACTGTAATTCCAAGAACTACTGTAATCACACAGGAAACACAAACAGGAAAGATGTGTCTGATAAGGTCGGGGTGCGTGGGGGTAAAAGGAGGTGTAGTGGGGTGTAGCAGGAGCAGGCAGGGGTGGTCAGGGTGAACAGGGCACAGGAGGCGTCTCCTGCCAAACTTCTTATAGGGTCTCCTTCAGGCCTCCACGATGTGAAGTCTCCTACTCGCATTGGACATTGTAAGCTTGTAAGTAAGCATTTCACGGTAAGGTCTACCTACACCTGTTGTATTCGGCGCATGTGACAAATACAATTTGATTCGATTTGCAGCATTTCCATAGTTACATTTGTATTTGTATTTATTATGGATCCCCATTACTATGACTCCTCTTCCTGGGGTCCAGCAAAATTAAGGCAGTGTATTCAATTTTAAAAACATTACAATACATTCACAGATTTTACAACACACTGTGTGCCCTCAGGTCCCTACTCCACCACTACCACATATCTACAGTACTAAATCCATGTGTATGTATAGTGCGTATGTTATCGTGTGTGTGTGTGTGTGTGTGTGCGTGTGTGCGTGTGTGCGTGCGTGCGTGCGTGCGTGCGTGTGTGCGTGTGTGTGTGTGTGCGTGTGTGCGTGTGTGCGTGTGTGTGTGTGTGTGCCTGCCTATGTTTGTGTTACTTCACAGTCCCTGCTGTTCCATAAGGTGCTTTTTTAATCTGTTTTTTAAATCTAATTTTACTGCTTGAATACAGAGGGAGAGACCTAAAACGAATTGGCAGGCGTTCCAATATCAATGTAACCCAGTACAATGAGGTCAGCATCTTGATTACTGTGTTATTAACGTTGAGATGACAACAATAAAAAATCAGATTTTTTTCATCTGAATTACTTCAATTTACATTTCTTCCCACCTAGTCTCTAAGGGCTTAAGGGTCTTTGGCCCTACCTATGACTACCTCAGCTCTCTGGCATCTCCATTATCTATGACTACCTCAGCTCTCTGGCATCTTCCATTATCTATGATTACCTCAGCTCTCTGGCATCTTCCATTATCTATGACTACCTCAGCTCTCTGGCATCTTCCATTATCTATCATTACCTCAGCTCTCTGGCATCTTCCATTATCTATGATTACCTCAGTGCTCTGGCATCTTCCATTATCTATGAATACCTCAGCTCTCTGGCATCTTTCATTATCTATGACTACCTCAGCTCTCTGGCATCTTCCATTATCTATGATTACCTCAGCTCTCTGGCATCTTCCATTATCTATGACTACCTCAGCTCTCTGGCATCTTCCATTATCTATGATTACCTCAGCTCTCTGGCATCTTCCATTATCTATGATTACTTCAGCTCTCTGGCATCTTCCATTATCTATGACTACCTCAGCTCTCTGGCATCTTCCATTATCTATGATTACCTCAGCTCTCTGGCATCTTCCATTATCTATGATTACCTCAGCTCTCTGGCATCTTCCATTATCTATGATTACCTCAGCTCTCTGGCATCTTCCATTATCTTTGGTTCCATTAAAGCACCATGCAACCAGAGAGGATGAAAACCCAGGGAGACATATATTGTACAGGCTGAGTGGGCTGGACACAACAGGGGAAACACACCAAGGCTTTCCCATGCAGAGACTTTCCACATCCAGCCTAATGACCGACTCTCACTTACTCATCAACAACACTCAATTACTCACTGGAACACCTAATGGAAGACTTGTCAGAGTGAGGGAGGAGGAAGTCGAGTAAGAGAATGTGCATGTATGAGGGAGCGATAGAGAGGATTGCATGCCTTGTTCCAGAGCATCTGTCTTGGTCTTCAGGCCCCATTGGGCAACTGTAGTGACTTATGATGTCGTTGTCTTTTTTGAAACCTTTATGTTACTAGGTAAGTTGACTGAAAACACATTCTCATTTACAGCAACAACCTGGGGAATAGTTACAGGGGAGAGGAGGGTGGATGAATGAGCCAATTGCAAACTGGGGATGATTAGGTGACAGTATGAGGGCCACATTGGGAATTTAGCCAGGACACCGGGGTTAACACCCCTACTTTTACAATAAGTTCCATGGGATCTTTAGTGACCACCGAGAGTCAGGACACCCATTTAACATCCCATCTGAAAGACAGCACCCTACACAAGGTAATATCCCTAATCACTGCCCTGGGGCATTGGGATATTTTTTTTAGACCAGTGGAAATAGTGCCTCCTACTTGCCCTTCAACACCACTTCCAGCAGCATCTGGGTTTCCCATCCAGGGACTGACCAGGACCAACACTGCTTAGCTTCAGAGGCAAGCCAGCAGTGGGATGCAGGGTGGTATGCTGCTGGCAAATGGGGTCTAATGAGGTACAAGAGGTTCCCAGGATATACGTCCACAATACAAGTCTAATAAAAACGTATTGATGTGACATTTTGTGTCAAAGATGGGCATTGGTGCCCACAGAGAAGAAAAAAACCCCTGTCAACTTCTCTTGAATATCTCAACTGTAGTATGAGGCTCAGCCATGAGAGGGAGCTAGATGGCACTGGGATGAAAGCTCATACCTTGACACCAGGACACATTGACTGTATGCCAACATGGCTTGCGAAGCAGGCAGAAAGATGAATCCTAAACATAAATCTCAGAAATATCATAATATCATTGAGGAAAAACAAATGTTTAGTGCTTTGTGGTCATAAGTCCTATTCCTCTTTTTGTGAAATAGTGAAAGTTATTTTCTAGTTTTATTTGAGTTTTGGAGTGTGAGAGTTCCCTCAGCTTTTGGGGCTGTGAGAGTGTGATTTTCGCATTTTGTGGTTTTGGTGAAACCCAACCAGATTATCAAAGGGGTAGGTGTGTGTGTATGTGTGTCTGTGTGTGACTAGTAACATGTACGTTTATGGTCTGGAATTATTTCATCAATTATGTTTAAGTTTAAAGAAAAAGATTGGGTAATTCAGACATCCTCCTGGTCATTCAAGGTCAATTATTAGGAAACATGCTCACACACGCACACACACACGCACACGCACACACACCTGCAAACACAGATAACACCTGTGACTGGGGAAGAAGTATGTATGTTTTCACCTACTAACATAGAGGGAGAAAAAAGAGAGAAAGAAAGAGAGAGAGTGAGAGAGGTTCAGTACACCTAAAGATAGGGCTGAAGAGAGAGAGGGAGGGAGGGAGGTTAAAGATAGGGCTGAAGAGAGAGAGGGAGGGAGGGAGGGAGGTTAAAGATAGGGCTGAAGAGAGAGAGGGAGGGAGGGAGGTTAAAGATAGGGCTGAAGAGAGAGAGGGAGGGAGGGAGGTTACAGATAGGGCTGAAGAGAGAGAGAGAGGGAGGGAGGGAGGTTAAAGATAGGGCTGAAGAGAGAGAGAGAGGGAGGGAGGGAGGTTAAAGATAGGGCTGAAGAGAGAGAGAGAGGGAGGGAGGGAGGTTAAAGATAGGGCTGAAGAGAGAGAGAGAGGGAGGGAGGGAGGTTAAAGATAGGGCTGAAGAGAGAGAGAGAGGGAGGGAGGTTAAAGATAGGGAGGGAGGGAGGGAGGTTAAAGATAGGGCTGGAGAGAGAGAGAGAGAGAGGTAGGGAGGGAGGGAGGGAGGGAGGGAGGGAGGGAGGGAGGGAGGGTAAAGATAGGGCTGAAGAGAGGGAGGGAGGGAGGGAGGGAGGGAGGGCGGAAGAGAGAGAAGGAGGGAGGGAGGTTAAAGATAGGGCTGAAGAGAGGGAGGGAGGGAGGGAGGTTAAAGATAGGGCTGGAGAGAGAGAGAGAGAGAGAGGGGGGGAGGGAGGTTACAGATAGGGCTGAAGAGAGAGAGAGAGAGGGAGGGAGGTTAAAGATAAGGCTGAAGAGAGAGAGAGAGATGGAGGGAGGTTAAAGATAGGGCTGAAGAGAGGGAGGGAGAGAGAGAGGGAGGGAGGTTAAAGATTGGGCTGAAGAGAGAGAGAGAGAGGGAGGGAGGTTAAGGATAGGGCTGAAGAGAGAGAGAGAGACCTTCCTGAAGTGGATGGGATTACAGAAATCCAAACACCAGAGTAAATTCCTCTGTGGCGGCCATTTCCCTCCTCAGCTCTTTTTGCAGTAAAGAGAGATACACAGAGAGGGACAGTGAGGTATATACACAGAAGCCACGGCTTCAATATTGATAGAAGACTCACTCTACTATTGTTAGTTAATGCACTTTTTAAAAATTGTATTTATTTCACCTTTATTTAACCAGGTAGGCCAGTTGAGAACAAGTTCTCATTTACAACTGCGACCCGGCCGAGATAAAACTTCTGTACATCGTGCTGTAACGTACAATGTACCTTATTTTAGCACCCAAAAAACGTAATAATTCCAGGTCAACTGTAATATGAATACCATTGTAAAGCACAATTTCTCCCCTTTCCAGCAAAATCAATGAGGAGACCTTCATGCTGCACGTCTCTGCATGGTTGAAGAAGGAAATGAGCTCTGTCGGGTCTTTTTATAAATGACGGGTAGGGAAGAGAAACCTACTGCGTGATAGATATCGCCGCGCGGGGAAACATCTTTTTTCACCCGATCTGTCCAACTTAAAATGTAAATAAAACACTACGTGTCATGACATACCTATTTGAAGGTTTGTGTTGAATTTGAATGGGGTGTTTAGGGCGGCGCTGAAGTGATCTTCTGAAGTTAACAGCGGCTTTTGAGAGTCATGTTGGCTAAACGTGATGAAGCAAAAAATGAATGCACTCAGTTGTACAATTGACGAGATATCCCCCCTCACCCTGTCGCTGTCCCTTTCTTGTTTTTAAACTGGGAGAGAAGCGCTACACCTGGTGGAGAGAGGCTGTACAACACAGAACAAGTTGCATTATGCTGGCTGTGCGTTATGTCATGACATGTCACAATTTAACGTACAGCGTCAGAGGGGTCCGTTTTTTCAACTTTTCTCCAATACTATTGGGCCATTACCATGTCAATCAACGCTTGAATAGAAACGTAGTTCACACCCCAGATTTTGATGCCAACACAGTCGCTACAGTCCCATTCGTTTTCATTGCAGCCTCGTTTGAATGCCGCGGTTTTGGTACGGAATGGGGTTAGTCAACAGTACAGTGTCTATGTGTGTTGGGGTCATGGAGAGTGCACACATGTGGCGCACCAATATTTTTGTTTGTTGACCACACCAAGTGTGTGATAGTGTGTTTGTGATGGAAACGTACTGTTAAAGGTGGACAGGTACAGTAAATGAGGCTTGACTGTACAGTATATCAGTCATGTGTAGGTGTTCCATGACATTAATGAGTATGAGATAGTATGTATATAGCATCACCTGCAGTGTCCTGGTATCCTACTACAGGAGATAGAGGACAGCTGTGTGTGAAGATTTACTCTCTGTCCCATCCTTCTATCCTAGCCCACTGAGCTCCCTCCCTCTCTCTCTCCCTCCCTCTCTCCCTCTCTCTCTCCCTCCCTCCCTCCCTCCCTCCCTCTCTCCCTCCCTCCCTCTCCATCACTCACTCCCTCTCCCAGAACCTCTTCATCTCTTCCTGAATTCAGGAATAAACTTGTGCAGAGCAGCAGAGAGGGGCCTGATCCGTGTTCATGTTCCTCCACTGTGTGAATTACGGTTTCCCGTCTGAGGCTGAACCAGGGAAGAAGTCTGAACGGCCATCCATCAGCCACTGCGTCTGCAGCTCTGCATCCTACTGAACAATGTGTGACCCTCTCCTAACCCTAACGCTGGGCACACAGAGCGGTCAGGAGAGGGGTGACTTCCACTCCGTGTTTCCAGCCTACACCGGAAACCCAGTAACACAGCACAGTAAATCATAAAGTGAAACTGAAATAGTTCCACAGAGGTAGTTTAATTTGGTGAGCTGGGAGAGTTGATGGCAACAGTGGTGGGATAAAACTCAACAGCTATAGAGCACTATGCTATCCTCAAAGACATTCAAAAAGACTTAATTTGAGGTCAAATCAATCTCAACCAGTACCTGACATCATGTTGCCAGTTGGATGGATGATCTGTGGGTTGGATGATTAACTAGTCTGATTAGTGTCTGTATGGTCTGTTGGCTGAAGAGGCTGGCTGGGTGGCAGAGAGACTGATGCCCTCTCTCTCTATCTCTATCTGTAATGTCTGGATTTAGTCTACAACCTGTCCTGCAACCATCCCCTCACTCTACCCCCTACCTCTCCATATATCTATAAATCAACTCTAACAGACCACACACACACAGTCACAAATGCATGCACGCAGGCACACCCATGTTCATATATGCACAAAAATACACACAGACATATTTCAGCGATTTCTTATGTAACCTTGCCGTCCTCTTTCTCTGTTTTTTTCCTTTTATGGGCTCAAAGAAAATGTATTCAAAACCTCTCTTTGCAAAGTAAGCAAAGGCTTTTGGGTAACAGTACTGTAGTGTGTGTGTCATGTATATGTATGACACTGAGGGTGTGCAAGAGGGAGAGAGGGAGGGAGGGGGAGAGAGAGGGGGGAGGTAGAGACAGAGAGGGGGAGGTAGAGACAGAGGTGGAGGAGGTAAAGGAGGTAGAGGAGGTAGAGGCTAGCAGGATGTTATCGACATCCTGTCTGAGTGACCTGATGGTGATTGTATGTAGAGACAGCGACCCCCTGGCCTTGACAACCCCTTAGAGACAACCCCTGACCTTAACCGGGTACAACCCAGCCGTGAGAGAGCTGAGCGAAGGGTGTGTGTGTTTGTGCGTGTGTGTCAACTTTAGATATCATGTCGCATGATCTAGCTGCTATGTACCCATACCAAGCTATTATCCAAATCAACAAACTCAATCTCTACATTTCTCTCTGAGCAACATAGACACACCATATGTTATTGCTGAAAGAACTGCAGTATGACAGAGTGCAGCCCCCCCATATCTAGAACAGCTGTGTTTAGAGCTGGGGGCTTAAATATATGCCTTGTGTCTGCTCAGCTCATGAAAATTGCAATCCTTTCTCTGTCCTCATGTCCTTATCCGAGCTCTGCTTGACACACACACACACACACACACACACACACACACACACACACACACACACACACACACACACACACACACACGGACACGGTGTGACAGTAAATTATGTCAGACATAGCTGCCAGACTGCTATGCATTTTATTCCAGTAGTTTTTAAAAACACTACACTAACACATGGTGTTGACACAGAGTTCCCTGGAGTCTGATATAATTTTACCCTCAACACCAGTTATGATGGAGACTCAGTTGTACCACAGCCGTCAGTGATGAATTCTCTCCCAATTCTGAATTTTTGGCTTTGATTTACTACACAACGGTGAGCACATTGAGACCGTGTGTGAGTGGGTTTGTCTTAGCATAGCCTATAAAACATGCACACACATTCAAGCACATACACAGTGGTGTAAATTGATTCCCTCTCTCTTTAGGCCCATGTCAACAGATGGGGTCTCTCTCAGTGTGGTGGGACTAGCTGAATCTGACAGGGTGATATAAGGGAGGAGGGAAAAAACAGCCAGGCCAGGCTCAGAGAGTGGTGTTTGTGTGTGAGAGAGAAAGATTTGACTGAATTAGCCCAGAGCCACAGTCTTGCTAAATGCTCTTAACCCCTCACAGGGTGCTGGTTCACATGGGAAAGGTGAGGGGCCGAGGCAGACCGGGTGTCTGGGGGATGGAGGGGGGAGGCAGTCTGACCCACGATGGATGGACAGGACAGAGGAGAAAAGGGAGGGCAGAGGGGGGTGATGGTGAGGCAGGGGGGTCTTCCTGCTCTTATACCAGGCTGAAACAATCCCCCTTATTCTCCCAAGACTGCGCAACAGTGAATATCTCACAGACATCGCCCTATGCTGACCACACACACACTTACACACAAACACGCTTGCTCCCACACATGCACACAAGCGCACACACACAAGCGCACACACACACACACACACACACACACACACACACACACACACACACAGACACACACACACACACACACACACACACACATCTGATAACAAAAGTGGTAACATGATATTGTTGAGTATTGCAACAGAAGATTCCTCTTATAGCAGTGTAAATCCTTAGTGACAGACAAGGAGTGTACCAACATACATTACCATACACATTATCCCAAGAGATGAATCATGCTCATCTTTACAAGATCAAATAATGAAATAGACGACTCCTCTTTCTGATGGGATAGTGTTCTGAGAGGTTGAGAAAGGGCAGAATCCCCCAGTGTCCAGGTATCACAGCCTGGCATCAGCTTGTTGAGAGCCTCATCCCCACAAACTGCTCTTTTATTACAGGAAATGACCACTGAAACGAGCGACAATCTGTCTCTTACACACAGATTGAACAGAATGACGCAGGGGAGGCCAACACAATGTGGGCTGGGAATTTAGAGCACTGAAGCCCCTCTCCCTCTCTGAAGCCCCTGTTTGTGTGTGTGTGTGTGTGTGTGTGTGTGTGTGTGTGTGTGTGTGTGTGTGTGTGTGTGTGTGTGTGTGTGTGTGTGTGTGTGTGTGTGTGTGTGTTTGAGGCAGGTTCTTTAGCATTTAGTGAACTGACGCTATTAAAATTGTTTGATTCACAAGTAATAACGGAATAAGGTATGGACCAAAAAATGACTTGTGGTTGGTAAGGTGCAAAATGCCTTGTTAAGTCTCATAGTCCTGGTCATCTCTCTGTCTATGAATTGATTAAAGGCCCAATGCAGCTGTTTTTAAAAAATCTCAATATCAAATCATTTCTGGGCAACAATCAACCTCAAAACACTCTCCTGCAACCCGCCTCACCAATTTAAAAAAAAAGAAGAAGTATTATTTACCTCAAATCTGAAATCCTCAACAGAAGCTAGCCAGAGGTTAGCCAGAGGTTGGCCAGTTCACTGGCTAACGTTGGAGTTCAGCTAGCCACGGTTAGCGGTCATCAGCTATCCCTTAGCTCGAAAAGCTATCGCCAGTTTTGTACAGCGCGACTCAGACCAGAGCATACCGGACCTATTTTCTCTCCATGTCCCCGGATTTCTACCGCAAGCTCTGGACATTTACACCTGGATCTTGCAGCTAGCTAGCTGCTACCCGAGTGACTATTGGCTAACGTTGGTCCCGGAGCTAACATCAACTATTCCGGAGCTAGCCAGCTGAAGAGTTCCATCAGCCACTCCTGGGCTACAATCACCTATCCGGACCCGTTTTACTGCCGATGCGGAACCCCACCGAGCCTTCACGACTGGACTACCGACGTTATCTGCCCGAGGGAGTTATCCAACTGGCCCCTCCGTCGTGCCGTAAACCTGAACGCCCATCTGCGGCCAGCTAATCGTTAGCTGTCTTATCGGCTGCTATCTGATTAGGTCTATCGGACAATTTTCTTGGGCCACTATAACTATAATTATTTTGCCAATTGGACTGGTCCCCCCTACAACACGGAACCCCACTAACTACAGACGGAAATGCACAAGGTGGCTAAATACAGACCTCCCTCCATCTTCTGCCAGCTTGCTACCTATGATCCGGCTAGCTGTCTGAATCCCACGGGACCCTTATGATCACTCGGCTAAGCATGCCTCTCCTTAATGTCAATATGCCTTGCCCATTGCTGTTCTGGTTAGTGTTTATTGGCTTATTTCACTGTAGAGCCTCTAGCCCTGCTCATTATACCTTATCCAACCTTTCAGTTCCACCACCTACACATGCTATGACATCTTCTGGTTTCAATTATGTTTCTAGAAACAATATCTCTCTCATCATCACTCAATGCCTAGGTTTACCTCCACTTTATTCACATCCTACCATACCTTTGTCTATACATTATACCTTGAAGCTATTTTATCGCCCCCAGAAACCTGCTCCTTTTACTCTCTATTCTGGACGTCATAGACGACCAATTCTAATAGCTTTTAGCCGTACCCTTATCCTACTCCTCCTCTATTCCTCTGGCGATGTAGAGGTGAATCCAGGCCCTGCAGTGCCTAGCTCCACTCCAATTCCCCAGGCGCACTCTTTTGATGACTTCTGTAACCGTAATAGCCTTGGTTTCATGCATGTTAACATTAGAAGCCTTCTCCCTAAGTTTGTTTTATTCACTGCTTTAGCACACTCTGCCAACCCGGATGTCTTAGCCGTGTCTGAATCCTAGCTTAGGAAGTCCACCAAAAACTCTGAAATCGTCATCCCTAACTACAACATTTTCAGACAAGATAGAATGGCCAAAGGGGGCGGTGTTGCAATCTACTGCAGAGATAGCCTGCAGAGTTCTGTCCTACTATACAGGTCTGTACCCAAACAATTTGAACTTCTACTTCTAAAAATACATCTCTCTAAAAACAAGTCTCTCCCCGTTACCGCCTGCTATAGACCACCCTCTGCCCCCAGCTGTGCTCTGGACACCATATGTGAACTGATTGCCCCCCATCTATCTTCAGAGCTCGTGCTGCTAGGTGACCTAAACTGGGACATGCTTAATACTCCAGCCATCCTACAATCTAAGCTTGATGCCCTCAATCTCAGGCAAATTATCAATGAACCTACCAGGTACCACCCCAAAGCCGTAAACACGGGCACCCTCATAGATATCATCCTAACCAACTTGCCCTCTAAATACACGTCTGCTGTTTTCAACCAAGATCTCAGCGATCACTGCCTCATTGCCTGCATCCGTAATGGGTCAGCGGTCAAGCTTCCGCCACTCATCACTGTCAAACGCTCCCTGAAACATTTCAGCGAGCAAGCCTTTCTAATCGACCTGGCCCGGGTATCCTGGAAGGATATTGACCTCATCCCGTCAGTAGAGGATGCCTGGTTATTTTTTTTAAATGCCTTCCTCACCATCTTAAATAAGCATGCCCCATTCAAGAAATTTAGAACCAGGAACAGATAGAGCCCTTGGTTCTCTCCAGACCTGACTGTCCTTAACCAACACAAAAACATCCTGTGGCGTTCTGCATCAGCATCGAACAGCCCCCGTGATATGCAACTTTTCAGGGAAGTTAGAAACCAATATGCACAGGCAGTTAGAAAAGCCAAGGCTAGCTTTTTCAAGCAGAAATTTGCTTTCTGCAACACAAACTCAAAAAAGTTCTGGGACACTGTAAAGTCCATTGAGAATAAGAACACCTCCTCTCAGCTGCCCACTGCACTGAGGATAGGAAACTCTGTCTCCTCCGTTAAATCCACTATAATTGAGAATTTCAATAAGCATTTTTCTACGGCTGGCCATGCTTTGCACCTGGCTACCCCTACCGCGGTCAACAGCACTGCACCCCCCACAGCTACTCACCCAAGCCTTCCCCATTTCTCCTTCTCCCAAATCCAGTCAGCTGATGTTCTGAAAGAGCTGCAAAATCTGGACCCCTACAAATCAGCCGGGCTAGACAATCTGGACCCTTTCTTTCTAAAATTATCTGCCGAAATTGTTGCAACCCCTATTACTAGCCTGTTCAACCTCTCTTTCGTGTCGTCTGAGATTCCAAAAGATTGGAAATCAGCTGCTGTCATCCCCCTCTTCAAAGGAGGGGACACTCTTGACCCAAACTGCTACAGACCTATATCTATCCTACCCTGCCTTTCTAAGGTCTTCGAAAGCCAAGTCAACAAACAGATTACCGACCATTTCGAATCCCACCGCACCTTCTCCGCTATGCAATCTGGTTTCATAGCTGGTCATAGGTGCACCTCAGCCACGCTCAAGGTCCTAAACGATATCGTAACCGCCATCGATAAGAAACAATACTGTGCTGCCGTATTCATTGACCTGGCCAAGGCTTTCGACTCTGTCAATCACCACATCCTCATCGGCAGACTCAATAGCCTTGGTTTCTCAAATGATTGCCTCGCCTGGTTTACCAACTACTTCTCTGATGGAGTTCAATGTGTCAAATCGGAAGGCCTGTTGTCCGGGCCTCTGGTAGTCTCTATGGGGGTGCCACAGGGTTCAATTCTTGGGCCAACTCTTTTCTCTGTATACATCAATGATGTCGCTCTTGCTGCTGGTGAGTCTCTGATCCACCTCTACGCAGATGACACCATTCTGTATACTTCTGGGCCTTCTTTGGACACTGTGTTAACAACCCTCCAGACGAGCTTCAATGCCATACAACTCTCCTTCCGTGGCCTCCAACTGCTCTTAAATACAAGTAAAACTAAATGCATGCTCTTCAACCGATCGCTGCCCGCACCTGCCCGCCCGTCCAGCATCACTACTCTGGACGGTTCTTACTTAGAATATGTGGACAACTACAAATACCTAGGTGTCTGGTTAGACTGTAAGCTCTCCTTCCAGACTCACATCAAACATCTCCAATCCAAAGTTAAATCTGGAATTGGCTTCCTATTTCGCAACAAAGCATCATTCACTCATGCTGCCAAACATACCCTCGTAAAACTGACCATCCTACCGATCCTCGGCTTCAGCGATGTCATTTACAAAATAGCCTCCAATACCCTACTCAATAAACTGGATGCAGTCTATCACAGTGCCATCCGTTTTGTCACCAATACCCCATATACTACCCACTACTGCGACCTGTACGCTCTCGTTGGCTGGCCCTCGCTTCATACTCGTCGCCAAACCCACTGGCTCCAGGTCATCTTCAAGACCCTGTTAGGTAAAGTTCCCCCTTATCTCAGCTCACTGGTCACCATAGCAGCACCCACCTGTAGCACGCGCTCCAGCAGGTATATCTCTCTGGTCACCCCCAAAGCCAATTCCTCCTTTGGCCATCTCTCCTTCCAGTTCTCCACTGCCAATGACTGGAACGAACTACAAAAATCTCTGAAACTGGAAACACTTATCTCCCTCACTAGCTTTAAGCACCAGCTGTCAGAGCAGCTCACAGATCACTGCACCTATACATAGCCCATCTATAATTTAGCCCAAACAACTACCTCTTCCCCTACTGTATTTATTTATTTATTTTGCTCCTTTGCACCCCATTATTTCTATTTCTACTTTCTTCCACTACAAATCTACCATTCCAGTGATTTACTTGCTATTTTGTATTTACTTTGCCACCATGGCCTTTTTTGCCTTTACCTCCCTTATCTCACCTCATTTGCTCACATTGTATATAGACCTATTTTTCTACTGTATTATTGACTTTATGTTTGTTTTACTCCATGTGTAACTCTGTGTTGTTGTATGTGTCGAACTGCTTTGCTTTATCTTGGCCAGGTCGCAATTGTAAATGAGAACTTGTTCTCAACTTGCCTACCTGGTTAAATAAAGGTGAAATCGGTTTTTTTTTAAGTACCTTACTGTGATTGTTTTCAATTAAAATGGTCAAAAATAAACAAAAATAACTTCTTAGCATAGAGCAATTCCTCAAGTAAGAATTTTGCTAGGACTGTCTGGGAGTGGGGAAGGGAAAACTGAAAACTGTCTGTTATTGGCAGAGAGGTTTGGAACTCTCTTTTTTATTAATTTACAACCTGGTAAGTATTTTCAAACAACTCTTGCACTAAAAGGGCATTATCAGCATTTTTACAATTTCACTGTATTATTCCATCCTCATAGTGCAGGAACAGATATAAAACATAAGAAATCACGTTTTTTACTACACTGGGCCTTTAATACCTTAGAATAGATTCACTGTCTGCATCACACCCCATAATTGTTATTTAGGAAACTCCGATGCTGTGTTACCATGAGTTAGGAGTTTGGTGATGACTCCTTTGTAAATGGACACTCAATATACCCCCATACAGAATGTAAACCTTTTTGAGATTTACTGAGAATTGCTAAATGTAGTCCATTTATGAGACCAGCATTATGCAATGCAACATTAACACAGAAAGACAGGACTCATTGTGTATTTCATTGAGTTACTCAGCAGCACTCTGTTTCAGTGTTTACTCTGTATTTCATTGAGTTACTCAGCAGCACTCTGTTTCAGTGTTTACTCTGTATTTCATTGAGTTACTCAGCAGCACTCTGTTTCAGTGTATACTCTGTATTTCATTGAGTTACTCAGCAGCACTCTGTTTCAGTGTATACTCTGTATTTCATTGAGTTACTCAGCAGCACTCTGTTTCAGTGAATAATCTGTATTTCATTGAGTTACTCAGCAGCACTCTGTTTCAGTGTATACTCTGTATTTCATTGAGTTACTCAGCAGCACTCTGTTTCAGTGTATACTCTGTATTTCATTGAGTTACTCAGCAGCACTCTGTTTCAGTGTTTACTCTGTATTTCATTGAGTTACTCAGCAGCACTCTGTTTCAGTGTTTACTCTGTATTTCATTGAGTTACTCAGCAGCACTCTGTTTCAGTGTTTACTCTGTATTTCATTGAGTTACTCAGCAGCACTCTGTTTCAGTGTTTACTCTGTATTTCATTGAGTTACTCAGCAGCACTCTGTTTCAGTGTTTACTCTGTATTTCATTGAGTTACTCAGCAGCACTCTGTTTCAGTGTTTACTCTGTATTTCATTGAGTTACTCAGCAGCACTCTGTTTCAGTGTTTACTCTGTATTTCATTGAGTTACTCAGCAGCACTCTGTTTCAGTGTTTACTCTGTATTTCATTGAGTTACTCAGCAGCACTCTGTTTCAGTGTTTACTCTGCTCTCCATGACTATTCACTGATATGGTATTAAATAGCGGATGAGGTTAAAGAAATGTTTACTCACACGCCTCCCAATTGCTGGCAGCTGTCCAGTGGACTGGGTCCTAGGCAAGGCCTAGCCTGGATCCTCTAGCCCTGATTACAATGCTGTCAGAGGAAGACAGATGAACAGAGCCACTGGGACTTACTATGTTTAGCCACAGAGTGCTGGGCTGTATTCTCCTCTTCTGTGGAGAGAGAGAGAGAGAGAGAGAGAGAGAGAGAGAGAGAAGAGAGAGAGAGAGAGAGAGAGAGAGAGAGAGAGAGAGGAGAGAGAGAGAGAGAGAGAGCGAGAGAGAGAGAGAGAGAGAAAGAGAGAGAGAGAGAGAGAGAGAGAGAGAATGAGTACACTGCATAAAGACGTGGAGAAAGTCACGTAAGTCATCACATATACAAAATTATTCTTGGAACATCAAGTCAACTACAGAACTGTGTTACTTTACTACTCTTTATTTTGTAACCGCTTAAGCACACACATACACACAACACACAACAAACACACAACACACAACACACAACACACAACACAACACACAACACACAACACACAACACACAACACAACACACAACACACAACACACAACACACAACACAACACACAACACAACAACACAACACACAACACACAACACACATACACACAACACACAACACAACACACAACACACAACACAACACACAACACACACACACACACACACACAACACACAACACACAACACACAACACACAACACACCACAACACACAACACAACAACACACAACACACAACACAACACACACACACAACACAACACACAACACACAACACACAACACAACACACAACACAACACACAACACAACACACAACACACACACAACACACAACACACAACACAACACACAACACAACACACAACACACAACACAACACACAACACACACACACAACACACAACACAACACACAACACAACACACAACACACAACACACAACACACAACACACAACACACAACACCACACACAACACACAACACACACCACACACACACACAACACACAACACAACACACACACACAACACACAACACACACACACAACACACAACACAACACACAACACACAACACACAACACAACACACAACACACAACACACAACACAACACACACAACAACACAACAACACAACACACACACACACAACACAACACACAACACACAACACAACACACAACCACACACACACAACACACAACACAACAACACAACACACAACACACACACACACAACACAACACACAACACAACACACAACACACAACACACAACACACACACACAACACACAACACAACAACACAACACACAACACACAACACAACACACAACACACAACACACAACACAACACACAACACACAACACACAACACAACACACAACACACAACACAACACACAACACACAACACAACACACAACACACAACAACACAACCACAACACAACACAACCACAACACCACAACCTACCACAACAACACAACACACAACACACCTACCACAACACACAACACACAACACACAACACAACACACAACACACAACACAACCACACAAACACACACACACAACACACAACCCCAACAAACACAACACCACAACACACACACAACACACAACACACACACAACACACAACACCAACACACAACACTAACACACAACACACACACACAACCACACCAACACACAACACAACACACAACACACACACACACAACACACAACCACACACCAACACACAACACACAACACACAACACACATACACATACACAACACACAACACACAACACAACACACAACACACAACACACAACACACACATACACATACACATACACATACACATACACACAACAACACACAACACAACATACACATACACACAACACAACACACATACACAACACACACACACAACACAACACACAACACACAACACACAACACAACACACAAACACACACACACCACACACAACACACAACACACAACACAACACACAACACACAACACACAACACAACACACAACACACAACACACAACACAACACAACACACAACACACAACACACAACACACATACACATACACATACACATACACACAACACAACACACATACACACAACACACAACACACAACACACATACACATACACATACACATACACATACACACAACACAACACACATACACACATACACACACACACACACACACACACAACACACACACACAACACACAACACACAACACACATACACATACACATACACATACACATACACACATACACACATACACACATACACACACACACACACACACACACACACACACACACACACACACACACACACACACACAGCATTAACAGTGACACCAGTGAATAATGACCACTTGTCTGCTTGTCCACAGTGATAGTCTCTCTCGTGTCTTCACTCCATGTCACAGACACTGTCATCTGTCGCTAGAGAAGAAGACAAAGCAACATTTACCCTGGCCTCCCTCCATCATTCCCCTCATCCTACTTTCCTCCTCCCATCCTCCCCCTCCCAGGGCAGTGTTGGTTTAACCCTGATGGGCAGCAGGCAGGGTGGGTGGATGCCACACAGACACTATAATGTGATTTATGGTCATCTCTCAGTGTGGGGAGGAGATGACCACTCTGATCTGACCTACTGTGTTATCAACACTATGGCTGTATGGGACTGGACAGGCTGCCACATCAACAAGCACACTACACTTAGAGTCTACAGTCTGCACACACAGCATACTGAGAGAGCACGCTTACTCACCTCTCAGACACCAAGGGCAACAAGGTCACAATACTTGGAGCACGATTCATCAGGACAAAACTTCCCCTTTTTACGAAATTCAGGTTCTTCCAGATTTACAATAAACAGCATGAAAACTCAGCAAAATCTCTATCTGCAGCATTTCCAACTGGAGACGTGCGCATATGCTGTCTATAGAGCAATGCAGACTATCTCCAGCAGGGGGGGACGTTACCAATGGAATCAGACAAAAGATAATAGACAAAATACAATCAGGAAAACTATTTTTGATGCAATATTGATAGTACATATTACAATTATTTGACAAGGGAACAACAATCCCACCTCTTTCATTGTCAATAATAAAATGTTGTCCATATTCTTGATGAAGAATGTTAAACTCACTGGCTTGCATCGTTGCTAATAGCTTTATATTGAAAATAATGTGATTGGAACAATTTTTTTATGAGATTCAATTATTTAACAATTATTTAACAACAACAAGTTCATTATAATTTCTACACACTTTCTACCTGGTTTAAGTCGTTTAAGTTTAGACTGGAGTTTTTTCTCTCTAATAAGAAAAAATATATAAATATGTATTTTTTTATCTTTTTGTTTTTTAACTCAGACACCAGCAACCCATTCCAGACCCAAATTTGGGTCGCGACCCACCAGTTGAAAATCGCTGGAGTAGAGGACAAAGGTACAAAACCGTTATATTCTATGGGTAACAGAATATGGATAACTACGGTTTAGGTGGCTCACAGGACAAGAAAGCTTACAGACCACTGGAACAAAGAACAATGGCTACTAAAATTATTATTATTTTACACGAATAGCTGCAAAGACCACTGTTACAGTTTTTTCCAACTGCTTACACACGTTTTCAAAACTGTCTCTCCTTTTTTTCAAAACTCTACACACAATTCCCAAAACTGCACACACAAAATGCAAAATGCCTCACATCTCCTTCAAAATGTAACACTGCATTCAAAATGCCATAAACACATGTCAGAATGAAGCATTTGCATCAAATGGCAAACACTGCTTTCATAATAGTACATTTTTGGATATACCATGTAAACACTGTTGTTCTAAATCTAAAGCTCTTTGGTCTTTCATAGGCTTATATCTACATTTCAATACAATGTTCTACAGTGAAAGTAATCTGCTGAGAGGGGTAACAAGTACACTGTAAACACCAATGCAATGTAGAAACAGAAAATATTTATTAGGCCAAACATTACTGTTGTATACAGTAGCATACAACAAAACCATAAACATATGTAAACCAAAAGTATATTCTTTAGAATACAGTAAATAACACAATTGTGTGTGTGGGGTCCCGGGGGGGCAGTCCAGGAATTGATGGGGGGGGGGGGGGCAGTCACCAGTGCTAAGCTACGCTTCATCTCTTCTCCGGGCTGGGTCTGGCCACAATACTTCGTCCACATCACAAGATACTTTTCTCTTGCCAAACATCAAGGGAAGTATCTCCTAGCATGGCGTATCCAACCTTGGACAGAGGCAACCTCTATGTCCTCACATGCGTCCTCGATTGCCTGGAGAAGCGGCATGCGGGCATATGGTTGGCGATCATACACTTTCCAGCGCCAGGCTGAGAAGAATTCCTCTATGGGATTTAGAAAAGGTGAATATGGGGGTAGGTACAAAACTACAATTTGTGGATGGGTGGCAAACCAGTTTTGGACCAGAACAGCCCGGTGAAAACTAACATTGTCCCATAAAACCACAAATCTAGCAGGCTCCTGATCTGGATCAGGGACAAGCACTGTGTAAATTGCATCCAGAAAAGTGAGCATATGGCCGGTGTTGTACGGACCCAGTGTGGCATTGTGATGGAGGACCCCGTTTTGAGTGACGGCAGCACACATAGTTATATTACCCCCACGCTGTCCAGGGATATTGGTAATTGCCCTCTGTCCTATTGTGTGTGTGACCTGGTGAAGAAGTGTAGCATTTTGATTGGTTGTGTTTGGAAAAGGAAAGCAAGTCACTTCCTGTTAGATTTTTGTGTTTTAGGTAGAGAATTGTGTGTAGTGTTTTGAAATTGTGTGTAGTGTTTTTTATGCAATTGACAACTGAGTCAAAGGCTGAGAAATAGCTTATGGTTTTGGATATTTGGTGTGTAGTTTTGCACTTTGAGTGAGAGGTTTCAAAAATCGTGTGACATGAAAAGATTTTGTGTGTAAGCAGTTGGAAAAAACTGTAATACAGCCTCAGTGGAGACATACTGTATACCTGGTGCTTTAAGTTCAAACCAGAATAAAGATTTTTTTTAATTCACAGAGTTCTTCATTGAACATCTTTGAAAACAAAAATGCAGTTGGGATCTGGGCAATATAAACAGGGATCTATTTCTGTAGCTGTGACACACAGTGGTTTCTCTGGAAAAGGAGCACCAAGAGTAACATCCCAACAAAGGAGGCCACACAGGCACTGGTGGTTAGGACGACTGGGAATGCCATCCCTTCCCTCCAGACCCATACATACTGGGAGGGAGAGAGGGATGGAGGGATAGAGGAGAGAGGGAGAGATAGAGAGGGAGAAAGTAAGCGAGAGAGGAGGAAAGAGAAAAAAGGGAGAGGGATGGTTGAGGGAGGGAGAGTGATGGAGGGGAGAGAGGCAGAGAGAGTTCGAATAGAAAAATAGAGAGAAGCGGGGGAAAGAAAGAAGGAGTTAGCGAGAGAGAGGGAGCGAGAGAGAGAGACAGAGAGAGAGAGAGAGACAGAGAGAGAGAGAGTTGTGGAGGTGAAGGAGACAGCAAGGGAAAGATAGAGGGGGAGAGATAGAAGAGCAGAGGAGGGAGAGATAGAGGGGGAGTGATAGAGGAGCAGAAGGAGAGATAGAGGGGGAGAGATAGAGGGGGAGAGATAGAGGAGCGAGAGATAGAGGGATGTTAGGACAGGGAGTGCGTCAGATCATCCCAGTAAAGTCACCCTGACATGCAGAGAGAGACCAGATAGAACTCTCCCCCTCATAAACTCAGCAACCAGAGCTCAGTTTAACCTGGCAAAGTGTCCCTGCGCAAAAAAAACAAGTACAAGTGAATGTGAACTACAGTACTTACCCAAAAGTGTCTGCAAGCAGAGAGACATTGCAAAGAGATAAAAGCAGGGTGTACTTAAAAAATAGGCATTTTTAGCTTTCATTCATCCATTTATGGACATATCAAATAACATGCACACTGACATGTTTGGGCATAGGGCTTTATCAGTTAGTGGGGGTAGAGACATAGCCACCAAGCAGCCTGGATCAGACAGGAGACAGAGGGAGGCCAGACAAGACCCACTCTCCCCTCTCCTCCCAGACTAACCCTAGCCCACCCAATTTACCCCATCAATCAAAGGATTAGGGACCAAACACTCTCATCCCCCTCCCTTAATCCAACCAACAACATACACACGCACACACACACACACACACACACACATACACACACACACACACACATGGACACACACATGGACACACAAATGCATGCATGCACGCATATCACTGATTCTACCTCAATCTACTTCCTCCCATTTCCAGTCTACCCCTCCACCTAACCAGCCCTGTTTAGGATGGGTCACTATCAGCATAGCAATCTCTGTTATGTTTGGAGATGCTCTGCCTTATGTGCAGGTCGCAGTAATCATGCTCAACAGAGGTGACTGATGCTCAACATAGTGTTCTTTATGAGAAATGACCGTCTCAGAGACAATCACTGGTGTCTTAGTAACACAGTGTATCTGTGGGCAGCGATTTTGGGTGTGTGCAGCGTGTGTGAATTTCGATCCAACCAATCGCTGTTGTTCCTCTGATGATATCTGTTGACAGTCAAGTAGAAATGGTGTACAGATAAATATTCAGTTTGCTAGTTTGTTTTTGGACAGTGTTCACAGTGCCGCATTAACACAATGAAGCAGTACCTACACACATGGGAAGGTGCGTGAGAGGACATCGTCATCCTCCTCCCACCTACGTAGTTGTGTGGGAGCAGGAAGATAAATGAGAGATGACTCGTGTAAAGTGTGTGTGGGGGTGGGAACATGCTGGGGAGGGTCAGTCGGTCCTCAGGGCATGTATGGTCTAGTCTAGTGTGTGTGTGTGCATGTGTCTCATAGTCCAGTGGTTCCCAACCAGGGGTACTATGACCCTGGGGGTACTTGGCCTATCCACAGGTGGTAATTGAGTAGACTCATGAGACCGTAGGTCTACTGGTCAAATGCACATGAGGGGGTACTTCAGGGGCCCCCCGGGCAGAGTAAAATACAGTTGGTGGTACAGTAACAGAAAAAGGTTGGGAACCATTGGCCTAGTCTATGCCAGTCAGTAGATTTCACTGTTCTGCTTTGCTTGTCTCTAGACTCCTGCCTTCTGTTTTTTACTTGGGTTCTTTACAAAGGACCAGTCCCTTACATTACAACTGTATCAAAGTACATTACAACTGTATCATTACAACTGTATCAAAGTACATTACAACTGTATCATTACAACTGTATCATTACAACTGTATCAAAGTACATTACAACTGTATCATTACAACTGTATCAAAGTACATTACAACTGTATCATTACAACTGTATCATTACAACTGTATCAAAGTACATTACAACTGTATCATTACAACTGTATCATTACAACTGTATCAAAGTACATTACAACTGTATCATTACAACTGTATCATTACAACTGTATCAAAGTACATTACAACTGTATCATTACACTGTATCAAAGTACATTACAACTGTATCATTACAACTGTATCATTACACTGTATCAAAGTACATTACAACTGTATCATTACAACTGTATCATTACAACTGTATCATTACAACTGTATCAAAGTACATTACAACTGTATCATTACACTGTATCAAAGTACATTACAACTGTATCATTACAACTGTATCATTACACTGTATCAAAGTACATTACAACTGTATCATTACAACTGTATCATTACAACTGTATCATTACAACTGTATCATTACAACTGTATCATTACAGCTGTATCATTACAACTGTATCATTACAACTGTATCATTACAACTGTATCATTACAGCTGTATCATTACAACTGTATCATTACAACTGTATCATTACAACTGTATCATTACAGCTGTATCATTACAGCTGTATCATTACAACTGTATCATTACAACTGTATCATTACAACTGTATCATTACAGCTGTATCATTACAACTGTATCATTACAGCTGTATCATTACAGCTGTATCATTACAACTGTATCATTACAACTGTATCATTACAACTGTATCATTACAACTGTATCATTACAACTGTATCATTACAACTGTACCATTACAGCTGTATCATTACAACTGCATCATTACAGCTGTATCATTACAACTGTATCATTACAGCTGTATCATTACAACTGCATCATTACAGCTGTATCATTACAACTGCATCATTACAGCTGTATCATTACAACTGTATCATTACAGCTGTATCATTACAACTGTATCATTACAACTGTATTAAACATTTCCAGTAAGGTATCCTGACCCTCTCATTGGTGTAACGACACTGACGATGACTAACAACCTACGATGGCGTAGGTTGTTAGTCAGGTCTAAAAGAGTCAGATCTAAAATAGAAGCACGGCGGCCATTATTCAGGAACGTTAACAATGACAGGATCCCTAAACACTGATGTCATCTCTCAGCGCCACAGCGTGCCATAATTCCACCGTGACGACATTTAGCAACACCATCATCCATCAACACCCTATCTGGAGAGAGAGGGCTGCTGTTGTACAGTGTTACAGACCTAATGGCCACACTGATACAGGCAGCGATAAGGTCCTGATCCCTGATATCCTGGACAAGATGTCAGACACAGAGTGTTCTCTTTTAAAGAGACAGTGCTGGAGGTATTAGCAGGGGTAAAATGAGGTAACACATCCCTCCTCCTCTCCTCTCCTCCTCCTCCTCCTCCTCCTGGTTTATTTCCATCCCGCTCCGCTCGGGTCGAGTGTGACGCACATTTGAAATGGGAAAATAATCAGCCCTTTTATTACGGTGGTGTCATCAGAAGCAGAAAAGCCACAGTAAGTGACCGTTTAGTTTCCCCTGCCTGGCTTGGCGAAGTCTGACTGACACCAAACTCAACATCTTCCTGACTTCAGAGTCTGGCAAGGCTGTTTGATGTTGTAGGCACGATGCATCCATAATGAAGGGGACTACGCTTTTTGCTGATTGGTTCTCTACCTTTGTCTTTCTCACTCAAACACCCACATGGACAACCACACACAGCCCCCGAGCCCCGCCCACTTCCAATACAACTCTTAGATTTTCTAATCAAGACAACGTGAGGTCTCAACTCCCCAGAAAAATAAGAAACCGTTTCAGAGAACAATCAAAGCTCAGCCCATTTCTGTGTGAATACTGCATTTCCAACGGACTCCTGTCCAAACCAGTGTGTCACCGCTCTCCCTCGAGTCAGCTAGGCTAGGCCTTGTCTGGTCTTGTCTGATAGAGGCCTCCAGGGCCATGACTCAAACACCCGGACATGAGAGCCAAGGGGGCCACCAGGACAGTTGAATCACTACAGACCTGCATCCCAGGGGCCAGCAGGACAGTATAACCACTACAGACCTACAGCCCGGGGGCCAGCAGGACAGTATAACCACTACAGACCTACAGCCCAGGGGCCAGCAGGACATTATAACCACTACAGACCTACAGCCCAGGGGCCAGCAGGACATTATAACCACTACAGACCTACAGCCCAGGGGCCAGCAGGACAGTATAACCACTACAGACCTACAGCCCAAGGGCCAGCAGGACATTATAACCACTACAGACCTACAGCCCAGGGGCCAGCAGGACATTATAACCACTACAGACCTACAGCCCAGGGGCCAGCAGGACAGTATAACCACTACAGACCTACAGCCCAGGGGCCAGCAGGACATTATAACCACTACAGACCTACAGCCCAGGGGCCAGCAGAGAGCATACTGGATATCAGGGTGGAGTCCATTCTGATTCACTTCAGTCTATTCATGAAGTGATTTTAAAACGTAATACACCATAAAAAAATACATAATAAAATAATGGGCAATCATTGGAGAGAAAACTTTAATTGAGTCCTATTCTGCTGAGAGCAATATGTGAGGGAGAAAAACTAAGCTGACTACCGCATAAAAAACACTTCATTCACGAGTCAAGCTGTTATATCCCTGACTTAACAGGTTCAATGCCTAATGTAATTTATAAGCAAATGAAAACAATTTAATGCAGAGTCATCTTTACAGCTGTCCTGTGTGTGTATGTGTGTGTATGTGTGTATGTGTGTGTGAGTGTGTGTGTGTGTGTGTGAGTGTGTGTGTGTGTGTGTGTGTGTGTGTGTGTGTGTGTGTGTGTGTGTGTGTGTGTGTTGGCTAGGCTGTGTTTCCCCTGCAGGGATAGAGACAGTGCTCGAGATAAGCCCCATCTCCATTTACAATCACAGCTCCTGAGATTGAAGCTTTTTCTATAAATACATCAATGACTTCTAATACCCTACGTGCTGCTCTCTGCCTGCTGCTCTCAGCCTGCTGCCCTCTCTCAGCCTGCTGCTCTCAGCCTGCTGCACTCTCTCAGCCTGCTGCTCTCTCTCAGCCTGCTGCTCTCAGCCTGCTGCCCTCTCTCAGCCTGCTGCTCTCTCTCAGCCTGCTGCTCTCAGCCTGCTGCTCTCTCTCAGCCTGCTGCTCTCTCTCAGCCTGCTGCTCTCAGCCTGCTGCTCTCTCTCAGCCTGCTGCTCTCTCTCAGCCTGCTGCTCTCTCTCAGCCTGCTGCTCTCAGCCTGCTGCTCTCAGCCTGCTCCTTATGGAAACCAGATGTTACTCCTGATCCCCCCCCCCCACACACACACACACACACACACACACACACACACACACACACACACACACACACACACACACGCACACACACACACACGCACAAACATGCACACACACACACTGGGCTAATGTAAGTTGGAGAAATACAGGACCTGTACACACGGAAGCAAAGCGCACAAACAAACACACACACACACAGATACACCATCATGTACACACACATCTCCACACACATAAAGACATCGACTACACAGTCCCACTCGCAGTAGAACTGTAGATCCAAGAGCCGAGATGGGATGTTTGTTTGGATTGTCTGTGTTCATCCATTGCAGTAAGTAGAAGACACAGTTGGAGACTAACTAAACTGATGCTGAGGACATCTGGGCCACAGAGCCATAGTCAGATGCTTCAGAGAAGGACAGAATACGGCATACAGTTTCTCTCTTAATGAGGTGCCTATGTGTAGGTACCAGGAGGAAGGTAACAGGTCTTGTCCCAATCTCCTCCTTTTCCCCCATTATTTTCTTGAACTATGTAGGCCCAGAGCTATATATTTATAATATAAAATCCATGGCTCTGTGTAGGCCAATCCCTCTTTGACCCTCACTTCATCACCATCCTCTCAATCTCTCCTTACCGTCTGTCCTCCACTGTTCCCTTTCTCTCCTCTCATTCTCCCTTTCCCTCAACATGGCCAAGTAGGCTCATTTCTCACCTGCAATAACAAACAATGGCTGTGTGCGATGTGACAGGACACCACCGATTGGATTTTAAACCCATCTATCATGACACAGGGCAGTCATTGGCTGGTAGGAGACATCTGAGTGATCAATAACGCCGCCCATAACACCCCACTCCATTTTGACAGACCTCAAGTGGTGGGAATCAACAGTGCAAAGGAACATAGCCAAACACGTGGAGATTGTTAACGATGCTTCATCAAATATTCTTGGTTTAGTGATCGTTCCATCGTCAGATGATAATCATTCCTGCTTGGTGATTGGATAGACACCGGTGTGTGGTGATAGGGGATGGAGAGGGAGAAAATAGTCCCATATGTAGCACTGAGCATGGTGTGTGTGTGTGTGTGTGTGTGTGTGTGTGTGTGTGTGTGTGTGTGTGTGTGTGTGTGTGTGTGTGTGTGTGTGTGTGTGTGTGTGTGTGTGTGTGTGTGTGTGTGTGTGTGTGTGTGTGTGTTAGTGTAGGGGGAAGTTCATGCTGGCAGGGTCATAACTACTGTTTTCTATGAAGGGAGAAACAGTGGACATGTGCTGTGGTTTCCACCATGTGTTTCTCACAGAAGCCGACACACACACACACAAACACACACACACATGTTGGTCTGAGTGTACTGTTGTCTGTGACCCATACCTGTGCACTGGGTTTTACAGGCTGGTTCACACTGTTGTGTCATGCGTCGCCATGCTGACGGGCCCTGAACACTAGCCCTTTGTACGGTCACACTGGTGCGTGGGAAGGCCCTCTCCTAACGTCTACTGGTTGCGTGTGTTCTCATCTGGCGTTCTCACCAACGGTAAGGATGAGTGGGCATATGGTTCTGTGTGTGTATGCAGTGGGACTGCCCTGGAGGAAGATGGGACCTGGGTCCATGTATCAGAGCAGCAGAGCAGGCTGGGTAATTCACCCCATCTGGAAGCCATTGGCCTCGGCAGCCTCTTAGCCCTGCAGCTACAAGCTTCTGTCCTCCTCATCCCAGGCCCTATACTCTGACAAACACACACAAGGGCACATAAATACACACACACACATTCTCACTTATACCATAGCCAAAGTGATTGACATATGAAACACACATACATACACACATACACAAACAAATCCTACTATTTGGCAGCATCTCATCCTGTCTGATCCCACTGGGAAATGCAGAGCCTGGCTGGAGATGCCTATCGCTGTGGTCTCAGACACTGAACTGTGTGTGTGGAAGACGAGCTCTGTACGTGGAGACTAGTGGATAGAGAGGAGCCCCGGGGCCACAGGAAAGCCAAAGAGACACATAGACTGAAGTCTATGAGAGAGAGAGAGAGAGAGAGAGAGAGAGAGAGAGAGAGAGAGAGAAAGAATGAGACAGAGATAGAGAAGGGAGAGAGAGGGGAGAGATAGAGAGAGAGGGGGAGAGAGGGGAGAGATAGAGAGAGAGAAGGGAGAGAGAGAGAGAGAGAGAGAGAGAGAGAGCGAGAAAGAGAAAGAGAGAGCCTCGACTACCTCCTCCCTTGCTCTACAGGTCGGCTATCAGACTCTTTCCCCTCGCCACTGGCTCATCCATCAGTCTCTCTCTGGGGCAGCTAGCCCTCTGTTTAGCACTCTGCCCCTTATCTGGGTAAACCTCACCCTGACCCCTGACCCCTGATCCCTGACACACAAACCACATCCCTGGTCCCTGCTTGCCCCTGGCAGTGATGGATCAGCTCCACAGCCAAAGGTGAGGGACAAGCCACTGGCAACACAGACAGACCACCAAGAGACTAAATAGAGGACATGGTATTCTATCTAGAGGACACCACAAACTTCTATGACTTTGTATTCCTAATGAGCTATACAGTAAAGTTAGAAATGAATAACATAGACATCTGATTTTGATGTTGAATTGCGTTCCACAGCTCTATCTCTACACCCATTTTCATGTTGTTTTTGATTGACAGTGACTACCTTCAACCAAGCGTTTCCCTCAATCTTTTAATAGCAGCTTGAGTTATTTCTCTTTTCCTGCATGTCTCCTCTCTCTCCATTCAGAAATGTGACTCAGACAAGCCAACCCTACAGAGCGAGAGGGCACACGCACACACGCACACGCACACGCACACGCACACGCACACACACACACACGGGGTGGCAGGTAGCCTAGTGGTTGGAGCGTTGGACTAGTAACCGAAAGGTTGCAAGATCGAATCCCCGAGCTGACAAAGTAAAAATCTGTCCTTCTGCCCCTGAACAACGCAGAAATAACAATTTGTTCTTAACTGACTTGCCTAGTTCAAATAAAATACAGCGCCAGCTCTGATTAATTCAAAACCTAGTGCTCCACTCTGCTCCTACAGAGCCTCAGCCGTCCAATCATTTAAAACTTTATTTGGCAGAACACTCCCCGTGTGGGTCTGTCCTAGTGAAGGAGGGGCTTTGTAGAGGGGTGCGCCGCAGCC
This sequence comes from Salmo trutta, assembly GCF_901001165.1. NCBI lineage: Eukaryota > Metazoa > Chordata > Actinopteri > Salmoniformes > Salmonidae > Salmo > Salmo trutta. The sequence continues at coordinate 24,122,295 of NC_042985.1, forward strand.
CATCCCCTGCCCCTGATGGGCCTCGCCGGCCAGTTTTTCCACTCGTCTTTTGGGGCTTTCATATCGGGACTCGCCATGTTGTGATTTCACTCAGGCTTCTCCGTGGCCTTCAACAGTTCACTTCTGCTCAGGGTCTATAACAACGGGGGCCCCGTGCCCTCGTGTGGCGCGACCACCCACACACACACTCACACATAGATGGAGAGAGAACAAAAACACATGCATGCACACAGACATACACACATGAACACACACTACCAAGCAGTCCAAACAGAGCCAGCCTGCGTCTTAATCACAGTGCAGGTTAAAAAAAAAGAGAAAAAGTAGAGGGGACTCAAAGTAAAAATGAGAGAGGAGAGGAAAGGAGAGACAGTCTAATGGGTAGGGTATGATATGCAGCTCGCTGTCTCCTCTCCTCTCCTCTCCTCTCCTCTCCTCTCCTCCTCCTCCCCCGCCTCCCCTCTTTCCTCTATTCCCCTTCTGTCTCCACTCTTTCCTCTACCCCACCCCTCTCTATCTACCCCCTCCCCATCTCTCTCTCCCCTCTCTCCCTATCCCATAAGTGCATCTGTTTGTTGCGTCTCTGTTTTTGATTAGTGTGACCCTGCTCAGTCTGAGGATGTTGGATTGCAGAGAGGCACCATTACACCCGCTGGACTCCATTTAGCTCCTAATCCCTGCATGCATTATCTGCTGAAATTACTCTCTCTCTCTCTCTCTTAGCGCTGAGCCCTGAGTTAGCTGGAGACTAGAGGTGGATATTATCTTTGGTATGCAGACCCCAAAGGCCCCCAGAGCCCCACAGGCCCCCAGAGCAGCAAGACACCACTCTGCCACCAGGGAACAGTCTGCTCTGTCTCCATCCCCGTTACCCCCTCACTCTACCCAAAAGTCCTCCCTCCTCCTCCCCTCACCTCTTTCCTCCCCCATCCAGGCAGGCAGGCAGGCAGGGCTTAAGAGCTAGACCAGAGATCAGATAGACGGCTGCAGATCCACACTAAAGCCCTAAAACTGAGCTAACAAATTACCCTCACCTCCCACAGTCTTCAACACACACACACACACACACACACACACACACACACACACACACACACACACTAGTGCACATAGACTAGCCCGCCGCACGTACAAACACAGATGGACACGTGCACACACACGCACTTTACAGAGGGCTTTAGTTAAGGGGTGTGACTATAGAGTTAAATACTGCTTCCAATAATTACTTTATAATGACTCAATGAAATACTCACACAGGTTAACAGGTATACAGGGCTGGATGTACTTGCAAAGATTTTAAACAGCCAAATGTTCCATTTGTCCAAACCCAAACTCTTAAACACCAAATGTAAACAAGATTTCCTTCTGTCTGAGAACTCCTGACATTGCATTTTATAAGCATTGAAAAGGTAAACTTAGACACTGACAGATACACCTTCACTCATTCACACACTATATCCAAGAGAGCTCGCCTCTTCCTGTGTCATACACTCAGACCCAACTGACCTACTGTGGCCTCATGTGTTTGTTTGTGTGTGTGTGTGTGTGTGTCTGAGTGAGGGGACCTGTTAGGTAAACTGTTTGACATGGACGTGGAGGAAGTGATAAACAGGAAGTAAAGACCTCCCGCAGTGCTGACGCCCACACGCCTGGGTCACACCAAACATCCCAGTCATAAACACGTTATATGTGGTTGTAAATATAGAAAGATATATCCTGCCAGAATTTCATGTCAAGAGAGACAGAAACCTCACATACTGTGCCTTCAGAAAGTATTCACACTCCTTGACTTATTCCACGTTTTGTTGTGTTACAGTATGAATTCAAAATGGATGAAAAAAAATGTTTTTGTCACATATCGACACACAATAACCCATAGTGACAAATTTAAACATGTTTATCGGCATTTTTGCTAATTTATTGAAAATGAAATACAGAAAAATATCATTGACATTAGTATTCACACCCCTGAGTGTGAATATGATTACAGCTGTGAGTCGTTCTGCATAAGTCTCTAAGTGCTTTGCACACCTGGGATGTTCAATATTTGCACATTAATCTTTAAAAAATTCTTCAAGCTTTGTCAAGTTGGTTGTTGATCATTGCTAGACAGACATTTTCAAGTTTTGCCATAGATTTTCAAGCCAATTTAAGTAAAAACTGTAACCAGGCCACTCAGGAACATTCAAAGTCATCTCAGTAAGCAAATCCAGTGTATATTTGGCCTTGTGTTGTAGGTTATTGTCCTGCTGAAAGGTGAATTTGTCTCCCAGTGTCTGTTGGAAAGCAGACTGAACCAGGTTTTCCTCTAGGATTTTGCCTCTGCTTGGCTCTATTCCATAAATGTTATCCAAAATCCCTTGTCCTTGCCAATGACAAGCATACCCATAACATGATGCAGCCACCACCATGCTTGAAAATATGAAGATCGATACTCAGCGGTGTATTATGTTGGATTTGCCCTAAACATAACACTTTGTGTTCAGGACGTGAAATTCATTTCTTTGCCACCTTTTTTGCAGGTTTACTTTAGTGCCTTATTGCAAACAGGATGCATGTTTTGGAATATTTTTTATTCTTTACAGGCTTCCTTCTTTCACTCTGTCATTTTGGTTAGTATTGTGGTGTACGTGCAATATTGTTGATCAATCCTCAGTTTTCGCCTATCTGTCCTTATGGTGAAATTCCTGAGCAATTTTCTTCCTCTCTGATAACTGAGTTAGAAAGCATGCCTGTATCGCTAATGCGAATGGGTGCATTTATACACCATCCAAAGTGTAATTAATAGCTTCACCATGCTCAAAGGGATATTCAATGTCCGCTTTTTTTACCCATCTACCAATAGATCCCCTTCTTTGCGAAGCATTGGAAAACCTCCTTGTTCATTGTGGTTGAATCTGTGTTTGAAGTTCACTGCTCGATTGAGGGACCTTACAGATAATTGTGGGGCGCAGAGATGAGGTAGTTATAAAAAATTATATTAAACACTATTATTGCACACAGTGTGAGTCCATGCAACTTATTATGTGACTTGTTAAGCAAATGTTTACTCCTGAACTTATTTAGGCTTGCCATTACAAAGGGGTTGAATAATTATTGACTCAAAACATTTCAGCTTTTACCATTTTTATTAATTATTAAAATGATCTAAACACATAATTCCACTTTTACATGATGGGGTATTGTGTGTAAGCCAGTGACACAAAATCTCAATTTAATAAATGTTCAATATAGGCTGTAACACAACAAAATGTGGAAAAAGTTAAGGGGTGTGAATACTTTCTGAAGGCACTGTATCTGTCAGACACTGATTAGCAGACCTGGCTGGGTCCCCATATTGTACTGCATCATCAGCATAATGTATATTCTGTAATATCTTCACTAATATGCTTCTCGGAATATGGTATTATTTACATACAGTGCATTCGGAAAGTATTCAGACCCCATTTTGTTAAGTTACAGCTTTATTCTAAAATGTATTAAATAGTTTTTTCCCCCTCATCAATCTACACACAATACCTCATAATAACAAAGCAAAAATAGTTGTACAAATATTACATTTACATAAGTATTCAGACCCTTTACTCAGTACTTTGTTGAAGCACCTTTGGCAGCGATTAAAGCCTCGAGTCTTCTTGGGTATGAAACTACAAGCTTGGCACACCTGTATTTGGGGTGTTCCTCCCATTCTTCTCTGCAGATCCTCTCAAGCTCTGTCAGAGTGGATGGGGAGCATCGCTGCACTGCTATTTTCAGGTCTTTCCAGAGATGTTCGATCGCGTTCAAGTCAGGGCTCTGGCTGGGCCACTCAAGGACATTCAGAGACCTGTCCACTCCTGCGTTGTCTTGGCTGTGTGCTTAGGGTCGTTGTCCTGTTGGAAGGTGAACCTTCACCCCAGTCTGAGGTCCTGAGCGCTATGGAGCAGGTTTTCATCAAGGATCTCTCTGTACTTTGCTCCGTTCATCTTTCCCTCGATCCTGACTAGTCTCCCAGTCCCTGTTGCTGTAAAACATCCCCACAGCATGATGCTGCCACCACCATGCTTCACAGTAGGCATGGTGCCAGGTTTCCTCCAGACGTGACGCTTGGAGCTCAATCTTGGTTTCATCAGACCAGAAAAATCTTGTTTCTCATGGTCTGAGAGTCCTTTAGATGCCTTTTGTCAAACTCCAAGAGGGCTCTCATGTGCCTTTTACTGAGGAGTGGCTTCCGTCTGGCCACTCTACCATAAAGGCCTGATTGGTGGAGTGCTGCAGAGATGGTTGTCCTACTAGAAGGTCCTCCCATCACCACAGCGGTGGGGACCTTCAATGATGCAGAAATGTTCTGGTAGCCTTCTCCAGATCTGTGCCTCAACACAATCGTGTCTACGGACAATTCCTTCGACCTCATGGCTTGGTTTTTGCTCTGACATGCACTGTCAACTGTGGGACCTTATATAGACAGGTGTGTGCCTTTCCAAATCAAGTCTGAATCCTTATGTAAAACTAGTATTTCCGTTTTTTTTATTTTAATTAATTTTTGTTTTGTCATTATGGGGTATTGTGTTTTTTTTATTTAATTAATTTTAGAATAAGGCTGTAACGTAACAAAATGTGGAAAAAGTCAAGGGTTCTGAATACTTTCCGAATGCACTGTGCATGCATGAAATGTCTACCAACCATAGCAGTCAATGTACTCAGCACATTTTATCAGTTGTGCTTCGATCAACTAACAAAATAAGTTCCTACTCCGCATTTACAGTAAAATCATGCCAGAAAGATACAGTAAGCTAATTGTCTTCTTGCATCTTATTTTCTACAGTAACATTTTATCTGGCATAGTATGAATCCTGCCCAGTGTGTACAAGAGCAAATTATGGGGCAGACTCCCCATCCTGTCATTGGTGTATATAGGCAGAGGGAAAGGGAAAAACAAAGGCTCCTTGGCTCTGAGGCCTGTTTCTGTGTGTGGCACCACGTCACTCTTCTCTGGCAGTCATGTGGTAAATATTGTGTTTCCTGTCTCCTCCTTAACTGTTTTGGAAATTGGCTTGTGTTAACCCTGTGACCTCATGACCCCAGGCCTGGCAGGAGGGGAGGGGATTTCTGGAGGCTGGAGGGGTTTTGTGTGTGTGTGTGTGTGTGTGTGTGTGTGTGTGTGTGTGTGTGTGTGTGTGTGTGTGTGTGTGTGTGTGTGTGTGTGTGTGTGTGTGTGTGTGTGTGTTTGGGTGTGTGTATGAGAAGGTGCATGCATGTGTGTGTATGTGGCAGTTGCAGTACGAGGGAGCAGGCCCTGGCGCTAGCTAGCTCATAATGCCCTCCCCTGTCTCCCTGGCCATAGTCAGGGCTGCCTGAGACATGGTTTACAGAGATAAGTGATCCCTGCTCTGCTCTGACTGCTCCATACTCAGGCCATTTCAGATGGCTATGCTAACTGACCACCACCGCCACCCAACTCCCCAGGCAGAGACCCCCTAGTAGAAGGAAATACCTGTACCAACCAATGGAAAGAGGACGGAGATTATCTCCAAGTTGCTAAGATTGCCACTATAAAAGTTACAAAATGATTGACTGTCCAGAGATTGACTACAACATTCTCTACAGTGCTGGTTACTGTCAATTGTGTTTCTCATATCTTGTATACTAAATGTTTGAAACAAAATGACATTCTAAATGCTGTGCTTACACACTATAATCATGCTGTCTTTTGGCATGTCTAATGTACGTCTAATATATGTATGTGCATGTGTGTATGTACTGTAGTTAGTGACAGGAGGGCAGAAATCAAGGGCTGAAGAAGGGGAGCAGTTAACCTCCCTGAGTGGTTGGAGATACAGAACAAATGAGTCATTAGGGAACTCCTCTGTGACCTCCTCTCCTCCTTTCATCCCTCTATCCAGATTAGATTGTCTGTGATGTGCTAACAAGCAGGGAACATGATAATGTACTCCAGCACCCCCTTTCTCTCTCTCTCTCTCTCTCTCTCTCTGTCTCTCTCTCTCTCTCTCTCTGTCTCTCTCTCTCTCTCTCTCTCTCTCTCTCTCTCTCTCTTTCTCTCTCTCTCTCTCTCTCTCTCTCTCTCCTTCTCTCTCTCTCTCTCTCTCTCTCTCTCTCTCTCTCTCTCTCTCTCTCTCTCTCTCTCTCTCTCTCTCTCTCTCTCTCTCTCTCTCTCTCTCTCTCTCTCTCTCTCTCTCTCTCTCTCTCTCTCTCTTTCTCTCTTTCTCTCTCTCTCTCTCTCTCTCTCTCTCTCTCTCTCTCTCTCTCTCTCTCTCTCTCTCTCTTACACACACAAAACATTAGAGTTCTGTCAATTGTATGAACACTAATTTCCTGAAGTTGGAAGACAGTCTATTTTCTCCTGAGAGGACCCCTTCAGACAAGAACATGTAATGTGCTGAATACCACACAGACTCATGGGCATACTAAGCACACACTTATGTCACCTGAATAATGTACTGAAAACAAATCACTGTCTTCTCACCAGTTCTTTATCCCTAAGGCCACTGGCTCAGAAAAACCTCTATTCTGATCAAGGAGTCACTTCCAGAGCCAAAATAAGCATACATATCCTAGGTCTCAGTGATCAGTGTGTGTTTGTGCATACTGTATGCAAGTGTGTGAGGGTGTAAGTGTGTGTATGTGAGCCAAAATGACATCACAGAGGGCCAGGTAGCCAAACGTGTGCCGTCTCAGTCAGTGTCCAATTAAGTTGCGGTAACTTCCACCCTGACTTCCGGCTGAACTACAGTCAGAGACAAACACAACATCTCTCTGTTTCTACTGGTACCCTCCATACTACAGCCCTGGACAACTCTCATCAGCTATCAACTCTCTTACAGTACACAGCTGTGTATGTGCATGTGTGCGCGCGTGTGTGTGTGCATGTTCAGTGCATTCGGAAAGTATCCCCTTAACTTTTTCAACATTTTGTTACGTTACAGCCTTATTCTAAAATAGATTCAATTGTTTTTTCCCTCATCTACTCACAATACCCCAAAATGACAAAGCACATTTTTTGGGGCAAATAAATAAAAAATATAAAACAGAAATATAACAGTTACGTAAGTATTCAGACCCGTTACTAAGTACTTTATTGAAGAACCTTTGGCAGCGATTATAGCCCAGCTATTTTCAGGTCTGTCCAGAGATGTTTGATCGGGTTCAAGTCCGGGCTCTGGCTGGGCCACTCAAGGACAGTAAGAGACTTGTCCCGAAGCGAGTCCTGCGTTGTCTTGGCTGTGTGCTTAGGGTTGTTGTCCTGTTGGAAGGTGAACCTTCGGCCCAGTCCTGACTAGTCTCCCAGTCCCTGCCAATGAAAAACATCCCCACAGCATGATGCTGCCATCACCATGCCTCACCGTAGGGAGGGTGCCAGGTTTCCTCCAGACGTGACGCTTGGCATTCAGGCCAAAGAGTTCAATCTTGGTTTCATCAGACCAGAGAATCTTGTTTCTCATGTCTGAGAGTCTTTAGATGCCTTTTGGCAAACTCCAAGCGAGCTGTCATGTGCCTTTTACTGAGGAGTGGATTCCGCCTGGCCACTCTACTATAAAGGCCTGATTGGTGGAGTGCTGCAAAGATGGTTGTCCTGCTGGAAGGTTCTCCCATCACCACAAAGGAACTCTGGAGCTCTGTCAGAGTGACCATTGAGTTCTTGGTCACCTCCCTGACCAAGGCCCTTCTCCCCCGATTGCTCAGTTTGGCCAGACAGCCAGCTCTAGGAAAAGTCTTAGTGGTTGCAAACTTCTTCTATTTAAGAGTGATGGAGGCCACTGTGTTCTTGTGGACCTTCAATGCTGCAGAAATGTTTTGGTACCCTTTCCTAGATCTGTGCCTCAACACAATCCTGTCTTTGAGCTCCACGGACAATTCCTTCAACCTCATGGCTTTTTGCTCCGACATGCAATGCCAACTGTTGGACCTTATATAGACAGGTGTGTGCCTTTCAATGTCCCATCAATTGAATTTACCCCAGGTGGACTCTAATCAAGTTGTAGAATCATCTCAAGGATGATCAATGGAAACAGGATGCACCTTAGCTCAATTTAGAGTCTCATAGCAAAGAGTCTGAATACTTATGTAAATAAGGTATTTCTGTTTTTATTTTTTATACATTTTTAAAATGTCATTATGGGGTACAGTGAGTATTTGAAAAAAAAGTATTTGATCCCCTGCTGATTTTGTACGTTTGCCCACTGACAAAGAAATGATCAGTCTATAATTTTAATGTTCGGTTTATTTGAACAGTGAGAGACAGAATAACAACAAAAATGTTATAAAATGATTTGGATTTTAATGAGGGAAATAAGTATTTGACCCCTCTGCAAAACATGACTTAGTACTTGGTGGCAAAACCCTTGTTGGCAATCACAGAGGTCAGACGTTTCTTGTAGTTGGCCACCAGGTTTGCACACATCTCAGGAGGGATTTTGTCCCACTCCTCTTTGCAGATCTTTTCCAAGTCATCAAGGTTTTGTGTCTGACGTTTGGCAACTCGAACCTTCAGCTCCCTCCACAGATTTTCTATGGGATTAAGGTCTGGAGACTGGCTAGGCCACTCCATGACCTTAATGTGCTTCTTCTTGAGCCACTCCTTTGTTGCCTTGGCCGTGTGTTTTGGGTCATTGTCATGCTGGAATACCCATCCACGACCCATTTTCAATGCCCTGGCTGAGGGAAGGAGGTTCTTACCCAAGATTTGACGGTACATGGCCCCGTCCATCGTCCCTTTGATGTGATGTTGTCCTGTCCCCTTAGCAGAAAAACACCCCCAAAGCCTAATGTTTCCACCTCCATGTTTGACGGTGGGGATGGTGTTCTTGGGGTCATAGGCAGCATTCCTCCTCCTCCAAACACGGCGAGTTGAGTTGATGCCAAAGAGCTCCATTTTGGTCTCATCTGACCACAACACTTTCACCCAGTTGGCCTCTGAATCATTCAGATTTTCATTGGCAAACTTCAGATGGGCATGTATATGTGCTTTCTTGAGCAGGGGGACCTTGCGGGTGCTGCAGGATTCCAGTCCTTCACGGCGTAGTGTGTTATCAATTGTTTTCTTGGTGACTATGGTCCCAGCTGCCTTGAGATCATTGACAAGATCCTCCCGTGTAGTTCTGGGCTGATTCCTCACCGTTCTCATGGTCATTGCAACTCCACGAGTTGAGATCTTGCATGGAGCCCCAGGCCGAGGGAGATTGACTGTTCTTTTGTGTTTCTTCCATTTGCGAATAATCGCACCAACTGTTGTCACCTTCTCACCAAGCTGCTTGGCGATGGTCTTGTAGCCCATTCCAGCCTTGTGTAGGTCTACAATCTTGTCCCTGACATCCTTGGAGAACTTTTTGGTCTTGGCCATGGTGGAGATTTTGGAATCTAATTGATTGCTTCTGTGGACATGTGTCTTTTATACAGATAACAAGCTGAGATTAGGAGCACTCCCATTAAGAGTGTGCTCCTAATCTCAGCTCGTTACCTGTATAAAAGACACCTGGGAGCCAGAAATCTTTCTGATTGAGAGGGGATCAAATACTTATTTCCCTCATTAAAATGCAAATCAATTTATAACATTTTTGACATGCGTTTTTCTGGATTTTTTTGTTGTTATTCTGTTTCTCACTGTTCAAATAAACCTACCATTAAAATTATAGACTGATCATTTCTTTGTCAGTGGGCAAACGTACAACATCAGCAGGGGATCAAATACTTTTTTCCCTTACTGTATTGTGTGTAGATTGATGAGGATTTTTAAAAAATGTAATACATTTAAGGCTGTAACTTAACAAATTGTGGAAAAAGTCAAGGGGCCTGAATACTTTCCTAATGCACTGTGTGTGTGTATGTACAGTAAAGCAGCAGGAGTGAAATACTGCATGAAGTTATCATTTACCCAAAGCAATCACAGTAGTCATTACATTTACATTTACATTTACATTTAAGTCATTTAGCAGACGCTCTTATCCAGAGCAACTTACAAATTGATTACCAAGGGGAGGGTGATCTCACACATTTCAAAATAAATGTGTTTGTCTGTGTGTAGGTGAGAGTGTGTGTGTATGTGTGTGTGTGTGTTTGTACATGCCTGTGTTTGTGTGTGTTTACAGAAAGCAGAGTAGCATGTAGCCTATGTGGTGTATGTGCATCTGTTACTTTCCCACAGTGAATTAGAATGGATTTTCCGCGATTGAGAGGAAAATTATGCTGATGTCGAAAGCAATTGGCGAGTTTGAGTGCATTTTCCAACCCCCAAGGAATTGACATGCCATTGTTGATCAAAAGAGTCTCTGTAAGTTATACCAGACCTGGACAAGCAGGAAGCGACTACCTACCTGGCAAACAACACTGTCAATATGCTTCTACTTTCTGGAATGAACAGTTTTCAAGATGCAAGTACTAACTATATATTTTGGTTAGCAATTCAGAGAACTTCTCTAACCACCTCTTCATCACCATCACTTTGTCCATTATACGAGGGTTGATTGTAAACAAGGCCTAACAGAGCGGTTGTGAACAGTATGAGTAGTCTGGCCTACATATGTTCCCTCTCTAACTGCTAAACTAATGCACTAGTATGCACGTCATCACGCTAGGCATTACATTAGTCTCAGTGGATTCAATCAGTCTGTGAGATGGGAAAAACCCATGATGGTCTGAACCTAGTGACTCACCATTGGCCTAGTTATTCACATACATGCCCCACTTAGTGATAGTGACGCAAAATGACTCTCAATATTACATTTATCACCAAGAATTCCCTGGATGTCACAATTGCCATTGGGCGGAGGAATGGGGTATTAGGGCCGTCCCATAGGGACAGCAGGGATATGAGGAGGACGAGTATTTGTAATTTCAGAGTAGAAGAAACAATGAGTGTAAACAGTGGCTGTGTGTTAGGACAGGACAGGGCTCGGCTCCTGCCAAGGGATAAGGCTCTCTGAGCTCACAGACTACTATTAAACAACCTACACTCAGAGAGAGAGAGAGAGAGAGAGAGAGGAGAGAGAGAGAGAGAGAGAGAGAGAGAGAGAGAGAGAGAGAGAGAGAGAGAGAGAGAGAGAGAGAGCCTATGCCCTCCGTCCCACATCCTCCTGGGTGGTCCATGTTTCAGGGAGTATAAAAGACTGACAAACAGGCCGACTGTAAACTGTAAACCAGCCCCACAATACACTGGGCCAAAACACAGCTAGGACTGGCCATGGAAACACTAGCTGCTGCTGGTGAGGGCGGGGGAAAGAAGTGACTGAGAAACAGAGAAGGAGAACAATAAAATACCTGACCCAACTGTAACGGAAGAACACAGGGAGGATCGGGAAAAATAAGTAGAGAGAGATATAGCAGAGTCATCAAGTTCTGTCCAGGTTCTGCTTAATGCCTCTATTCAGACCTATGTGTGCTGTAGAGCAATTAACATTATAGACCAATTAACATCACATACAGTACAGTAAAAGTAGCACCTCCACAACTACCTGCAGGCCTGTTGTTATACTGTAATGTAGAATCAGGCCTGGTACACACTGGGCTGCAGAGGGGAGGAAATGACACAATTTGCCCCTGATTCTAACTGTCAAACATGAGGATGTGGAGAGATGTTGACCTTTAAGATGAAAGCGAGCAGGGTAACTCAGAGTAGTCGCCTAACTACTGTACCCTGTATGTCTGTAGTCTGTGGTTAGGGTTGGGGTTAGGACTCTGCTTCCGGGATAGATTTGAGGCGGATCAATGACAATAGTTCATAGTTTAGGCTTCCCTGGTGGATATACGACCTGGAACTACGACGTGTGGTTAGATTATTTCTGTTCCTCTGAATCTGATAGCTCAGTGGTCTGGAATGGGAGTTGATCGTTCAGAAATGTCTCAACTCCCCAGTGGATATCCATGTTGTAGTTGTGAAAGAGGATTGGTTCTCATTGACTTCCTAAAGTGAAAAATGTAGATAACACATGACACAACAAGATGTCAGCTTGAGAGGCTGAAGAGCAGGTAGTCAGGCAGGCGCTCATTCTCCCTTACCACAGGACATTCAAACAAACAAGCAGAACCTCACATCCTGCCCACCAGGCCATGCCATGCTCTGTCACACACTGAGGAGAATATCACAGGACCAACAGGGCATTCTCTCTCTGTGTGTGTGTGTGTGTGTGTGTGTGTGTGTGTGTGTGTGTGTGTGTGTGTGTGTGTGTGTGTGTGTGTGTGTGTGTGTGTGTGTGTGTGTGTGTGTGTGTGTGTGTGTGTGCCAACCCATTTGGAGGTTTCCAAATGGTCGGACCGAAAAGGACTAGTGTCTCTTGGTCCTGGTTGTGTCGCCATGACAACAATGAAGCCATGTTCAACATGACAGCTGGATTCTATTCCTTTGCCACCCAGAGGGACACTGGAAACAAACACACACACACGAACACACACACACACTAAAGCACACGCACCACAATTTGTAATGGTTCAATTCAAATGTATTTTGTTTGATTTATTTCATGTATTCATAATACAATAAGAACAGTTTTTTTTCCCAGCTCAGGCAGGTGCTGGCTGTGTTCAGACCCTGGCCATGTGTCTGAGCTGGAGCTTCACCAGACCTATCCATGATGCCACCGTCCATGCTACAGCCTGGACAAATAGCTGGATTATTATTATTTTTTTAATTGATCAATCTTAGCAGAAGTAAGTCACACTTCTAGTCTTTTCTTTGTTGTCCCCCACGATGAAATCAGGGAGGGGACTGTTGATCTGTCTCCGTCGTCTTTTTGATCGTACTTTAGTCTCATCTCAGACCGCACTGGCCTGATTTTGACGAAACTTAGGTGAATGATGAGTGTTGCAATAGAGATCTGGCATTTACAAAATTACACTGATTGGCCCAAGGCGGGAGCTAGAGTAATTACAGTTTTTCTCGATTGTTTACACACATTTTCTGAAAGCATACTTCATATTCTCAGAACTCTACACACAAATCAAAAAACACACACACAATGGGCAAAACCCCTCAATTCTCCAGCAAAATGAGGTTATTTCTTATCAAAATGGTATTTTGTTTTCAAATGACACACACAAACCATCATATGAATAGACATTTATAAGAACCAGTTGAACACTGATGTGCTCAATGTAAAACACTATGATGAATGGAAAACACTTTTTCTCCATTCATCATAATGACTTAGGCCTTTTTTTGGTTCAGTGTTGCCATTACTACAGACACTACATACATAAGTGTGTTGTAAAATATTTGAGAATATCGTTTTTATACTCAGAACACACAAATACACGGTAACAAATATATTTATTTTTCCCACAAAAACAATGTACACAGTGTACATCCCATTCCCAACCAACACAAAGTTGCACATACAGTGGTCTACATACAAAACAGAAGAATTTAATGTATACAGTTACAGTAAAAAAAATATAATACTTTTTTTTTAAACTATGCTGCATCCTCTCTTCTGTTGCGGTCTGGCCACAGCACCTCATCCACATCACAAGCAATGTTTTCCCTGGCCAAGCAGCGGGGGAAATACCGCCAAGCATGGCGATTCCAGCCATGAAAAGCATCAGCTGCTATATCTCCACATGCGTCTTCCATAGCTTGGAGAAGAGGTATACGCGTTTGTGGATTTCGGTCATACACTTTCCATCTCCAGGCAGAAAAAAATTCCTCAATAGGATTGAGGAATGGAGAATATGGAGGGAGATAAACAACTAAAAAGCGTGGGTAGGCAGTGAACCAGTTACGAACCAGAGCAGCCCTGTGGAAACTTACGTTGTCCCAAATGACAACGTACCTGAGCTGCTCTGGGCCGTCTACCTGATCTGGTGGAATGAGTGTGTTGTGTAGGCTGTCCAGGAATGTGATCAGATGGGCGGTGTTGTAGGGGTCAAGGGTAGCATGGTGATGGATGACGCCGTGGTGGGTAATCGCTGCACACATTGTAATGTTCCCTCCACGCTGGCCAGGGACTTGAACAATGGCATGCTGGCCGATGATATTCCTTCCCCTCTTTCGTCTTTTTGTGAGGTTGAATCCAACCTCATCAATGAAGATGAACTGGTGCTCCACTGCAGCCACCTCTAGCTCAAGGACTCTCTGAAACACACATGACAATATCAGAAATAGACATGGAGTGGCCACTATTGTGAAGCACAATCATTATGATTACAATACTGAAATATGTATAACTTATACAGTGTTTAGAGTATGCATCAATTGTGGGATTGTATAGGACTCACTTGCACATAGTTATATTGCAATTCTTTGACTCTTTCTGAATTGCGTTCAAATGGCACCCTGTAGACCTGCTTCATCCTGAGATTATTTCTGCGCAAGACACGGTCCAGTGTTGATAAGCTTACCCTTTCAATATTTTGAAATATCTCATTGTTTTCTATAATTTTTCTTTGTATTTGCCGTAATGTTATGGCGTTATTTTCTAGGATCATGTTCATGATTTCAGTTTCCTGTTCAGGAGACAGAACACGTTCCCGACCACCTTGTGTTGGTAATCTTTCAGTTCTGCCAAACAAATAGTAAAATTCTGTAAATACAAAGTAGGAATACATTTCCCAAATACTTGAAACATACTTTATTTTTACAGTCCTACAGAACAGTCCACAGGCAATACTGTACTACTGTACTCATTGAGTACTGTATTGATATGCAGTACTGCAATTTTCTAGTGAGAGTAGATTTCTTACCTATTCTCATTTCGGAATGTCCGGATGATGGATGCTACAGTGTACCTGCTCAAATTTGGCTGTACTCTTTACCCAGCCTCCCTCATTGTTAGACCATGGTTGACCACATGATCAACCAAAGTGGCTCGGATCTCATCAGAGATTATGGTCCTTGTCCTCCCCGTCCTCCTCCTCTTACTCTCACTCCTCTGGCTCTGCCTCTGTTTCCAATGTTGGCATCCATTGCTCCAAAACAGAAGAGCTCACCTGTTGCCCTTTTACGTTAAAGCGCTGATTGCTAATTGTAAAACTGTGTGACAGGTGTTTGCCCATGTGATGAGTCAGTGTGCATATTTGAATGGCAGTGTGTTCATTGTGAAAATAAGAGATTTTCTGCATGAAAATTGTGCCAAATGCAAAGAATTGTGTGTAGTGTTTTGAAAAAAGTGTGTTTTAGAACTGCAATTTGAGTGTAAAGCAGGAATTGTGCTTGTAGTTTAGCAGAATTGGTTCAGGGGGTTGGTGCATGAGTTACATGTTGTGGTCATTGTGTTTCAAGTACCAGTATTTGTGTGTAAACAATTGAGAAAAACTAACTGAAATTTGTTGGTCACACGCAATATCTCAATTGGCCCAAAGGGGGCGCTGCATCATTCGTGGGAGACATCTAATGTTAGCACTGCATCATATTCAGTCACACTCACACAAACGCACGTCTCTTCATAGACTTCAATCACTATGACAGCCATGCAGACCTTTCTAACTGTATGAGTCTCTATGTTGAACAAACCAGCCTTTCATCCTCCCCTTCTAGTTGTCCTGCTTTCCTCCTCTTATTCTCCTCCCTAATTCCTCCCCTTTTCCTCATCCTCCTCTTCCTCCTCTTCCTCCACCTCCTCTCCTCCCCCTCTCCCCACTCCACCTCACCCTCGGGGACTCTCAGGTTACCCCACGTTACAGGGCCAGATGAGCTGGGGATTCTTTCAACGAGCAAATTACAGGCAATTAGGAGCCCAAAGGATAACATTCAGAATGCAGGGGAGGGCTGGGGAGAGGACTGGGGAGAGGACTGGGGAGAGGACTGGGGAGAGGACTGAGGACAGGGCTGGGGAGAGGGCTGGGGAGAAGACTGGGGAGAGGGCTGAAGAGAGGGCTGGGGTGGGCTGGGGAGAGGGCTGGGGTGAGGACTCGGGACAGGGCTGGGGAGAGGACTGGGGAGAGGACTGAGGACAGGGCTGGGGAGAGGACTGGGGAGAGGACTGAGGACAGGGCTGGGTAGAGGACTGGGGAGAGGGCTGGGGAGAGGACTCGGGACAGGGCTGGGGAGAGGACTGAGGACAGGGCTGGGGAGAGGGCTGGGGAGGAGACTGGGGAGAGGGCTGAAGAGAGGGCTGGGGTGGGCTGGGGAGAGGGCTGGGTAGAGGACTGGGGAGAGGACTGAGGACAGGGCTGGGGAGAGGACTGGGGAGAGGGCTGGGGAGAGGACTGAGGACAGGACTGGGGAGATGGCTGGGTAGAGGACTGGGGAGAGGACTCGGGACAGGGCTGGGTAGAGGACTGGGGAGAGGGCTGGGGAGAGGACTGGGGAGAGGGCTGGGGAGAGGACTCGGGACAGGGCTGGGGAGAGGGCTTGGGAGAGGGCTTGGGAGAGGGCTGGGGAGAGTGTGGGGAGAGGACTGGGGAGAGGACTGGGGAGAGGGCTGGGGAGAGGGCTGGGGAGAGGGCTTGGGAGAGGGCTGCGGAGAGTGTGGGGAGAGGACTGGGGAGAGGAATGGGGAGAGTGTGGAAGAAGGGCTGGGGAGAGTGTGGGGAGAGGACTGGGGAGAGTGTGGAAGAAGGGCTGGGGAGAGTGTGGGGAGAGGACTGCTGCTGAACACTCAGTCCCTCAGCAGAGAGAGCACAGGGAAAGATAGCCCCTCTGTGTGTGTGTGTGTGTGTGTGTGTGTGTGTGTGTGTGTGTGTGTGTGTGTGTGTGTGTGTGTGTGTGTGTGTCCACCTAAGCTGACAGAGGGCAGAGAATGACCCCTCCTCACCTCCCCTCAGGCACTGAGGACATGGCCATTGCCCTGCCAACGACCCCAGAGCGGACACACGGACACACACATCGCGCCAGTGCCAGATAAGATAACCAGGCCAATGTCTGAGGGCATTATGACACACACATTTGTCTGTGTACTGGGAATGGTACATTATCCAATCAGCGCTAAATGGAAATATATACATAAGGACTGTCACACACATGATGACACTGCTAACGACCATATAAGAAACTGATGACGGCCCAAAAGAAATGGTTACACATCCCCATACACACACAACTTTTGGTCAATAGCACACAAACATCCCAAAAAAACATTCACTTCACGTGATCAGCTGTTTGTAAGCTCTCTATTTACACTATGGATGTCAAACGGAACAATTTACAGTTGTTTAATGTAATTCCGTTAAATGACTAATTTCAGTGATTAATTAATATGATAAACATAAATGTTATAGCAAAAATATCTGACAACAAAAACCTTCAGAAATACAGCACCAATGGTGGTTAGAGAGAATCTAGACCTAAAACAATCAAAGAAAATGGACAGAAACAGAGAATGAAAGTACAGATGTAGGATCTTTATTTGATCACTCTTTTGTTGCTGGGAATATCCCAGCAACAAAATGTTAACTTTGTCTTCGAGGTTTAAAAAGTCTTCTAAAGTTTGTCATTTCCACTTTAAAATGTTCGACTTGATTTGCCCTAATGAAATATGTATCAACCCCTTCAAAAAATATCCATTCATTAAATAATCAACATAATAACTCACATTTCATGTTGCTGCAAGATTATTTTCCTGATGTTGCAAACATGCTCAAATGAAGATCCTACATCTGTAAAAGTCATAAGAATAGGTCTCCCACACAAAAGAGGCTTTAATGTTGCAACATGGAGGCCTGAACCACACTGGAGTAAACCGAGGCATTGTTCAGAGCTGAGACGACTGGAAACTATCATGCTCCTGGGTTAGCAATGTGTGTTCACAGCCGTCACAAATGGATCATTGTGAAACATCAGCGAGCAACGTTTGAGGAGATTAGATCGAAGATGTTGATATATAATGAGAAGGGATGGAAAAATGTATCTCACCATGGCTATGTTGCAGCTCTCTCAAAACCCGAACATCTCAAATGAGTCCAATTATGCCACAAGAGCTTTGTGGAGTTAGTGCTAAATGCCCAGTTGGTTTGTGTTCCGTCTGACTCGGGTGCAGAAGGTCACTCTCATCTCACTGATCACTGCTAATGAGAACAATAAGGAAAATACAGTGATACAAGCAAACGACTCCAGATGCTCATACCTATTAGTCAGCATGCTTTGTGTACAGCATCTACCTTTCAACAAAACTACATTTCTCCACATTGTTTCACACAAATGCAAAACATACTGTGAAGTTTCATTGCCAGAAATGTGTTGGTGGGTGGGCCTGCAGCTAACAATTTTATACATGTTGCCATGGGGCAAAGAGAAAGATTTGCTGTTTTGAAGGTAATTTCCTGCAATTCTACACATTTTGCCATGGGGCAGAGAGGAAATGTGCAGTTTCATAGCTCATCTCATCTTATTCTACACAACAATGAGCATTTTTGAAGCTAATTAAAGCAAACATATAGGTGTTGACTGTGATAAAGGCATTGGATTATGAGCTGTCTTGTTCATTAAATGAACACATGAAATAGGTAGTGGCATGGTGCATATAGCCATAGAAGCATAGCGACATATGCCTGAATGCAGTCCTATTTGTGGCTTATTGGGGGTGTGGCTTTCAGTAAGATATTTTTGGCAACCCATGCCGTGAGATTGAATGTCATTCCAGTGCATCAGTTCTGTTATATTTCATCTAACCCTGTGCACTGCTTGCTATGGATTCTATCTGAAGGTGTTTGCATGCTTAGGTAAAAAGACAAACAATGTCCAGGATTTTTGGGGGTTTCTGTTCAGTCTGATTGGGTGGGCCCAGCTTCCCAGTGTCTATGCCCCATGTACACATGTGGATGCCAGTCATTTGGCACGGTGTCTGTAAAGTGTTAAACATGTCCATTCTTCTGTTGGGGAATTAGAGAGCTCTTAAAACTGATCCCTGTGGATCCCTTGAGAGGTCTGAAGTGTTAGGAATAGGCACAGTAAAGCCTGTCTGAAGTTCACTAAACACTGTGTGTGTGTGTGTGTGTGTGGTGTGTGTGTGTGGTGTGTGTGTGTGTGTGCGCATATGTGTGTGTGTGTGTGTGTGTGTAAGAGAGAGAGAAAGAGTGAGTGAGTGAGTGAGTGAGTGAGTGAGTGAGTGAGTGAGTGAGTGAGTGAGTGAGTGAGAGAGAGAGAGAGAGAGCTGTGCACACACCAATCCCACAAGGAGCCAAAATCATAATTCCAGGCCTATCATTGTAATCACAGCTCCGTCAGAAAATGGATTTTGTCAGAGCACGTCAAGTCCATTAAGAACTGCCGCAGCAAGATGCTGAGCAGCTGTGTGTACTCTCTGTCTCTCTATCTTTGGCTCTCTCTCTCTTTCTCACTCCCTCATTCTCCCAGGGCTTAGGATACAGCCAGGTCACCCGTGAAACAAGTCAGTATTCGACGTTCATCCATGCCTGAGGACATCGGGAGATGATGTGGAAATTGGACACAGTGAGAGCTGTTACCTTCAAGTAGGTTTTGGTTTTGCTAGGGCATTGTGGACGAGGATGGCGGATGGGCGTAAACATCTGCCTCTGATTCTATAAACATCTGCCTCTGATTCTGTAAACATCTGCCTCTGATTCCAAAGGCCGCATGTTCGAATCCAGCGATAGGAAGTTGTTTTTTCGATTTTAGTTTTAAACCTATCCCAAACCTTTTAATTTTTTTATATAACCTTTATTTAACTAGGCAAGTCAGTTAAGAACAAATTCTTATTTCCAATGACGGCCTATCGGGGAACAGTGGGTTAACGGCCTTGTTCAGGAGCAGAACGACAGAGTTTTACCTTGTCAGCTCCGGGATTCGATCCAGCAACTTTTCGGCCCAACGCTCTAACCACTAGGCTACCTGCCGCCCCTTAACCTTAAACCTTGCCTTAACCATTCAGAGTTAATGCCTAACCTTAACCCTTTTAAATGTAACATTTACAACAACTTAAAAATGTGACATTTGAGAAACATGGATGAAGGACTAATTCTGACATGAAACTGTGACCTGACGTAAGGCTGTGAGAGCTAGTTGCAGGATGAGGGGGCTTGTTTACTTGTATGCAATTGTTGTTGTCTGTTGGATCGTCTGTATGTGTGTGTTGTGTGTCTGTGTCTGTGTGTGTGTGTGTGTGTGTGTGTGTGTGTGTGTGTGTGTGTGTGTGTGTGTGTGTGTGTGTGTGTGTGTGTGTGTGCATGTGTAGCGAGAGAGAGAGGGAGAAAGAGGGGGAGAGAGTGAGAGTCAGCGAGGGAGAGAGAGGGAGAGTGAGAGGGAGTGAGGGAGAGAGTGGTGCAGGCTGGGGCTGGTTTAGATTAGCTTTGTGTCCTGTTGAATCTGACAGTGGTGACATGTGGCCTGCCCTGGTGGCCTCAGCCAGTAACAACAGTGTTTGTATGTATGTGTGCGTCAGGCAGATCGCTCAAGAGTGAAATTGGATGTCTATCCTTGTCCTGAGGTCGTCGGGAAATGCCTTCAATACCGGACACTAGGAACAACAGTGAGTGCTATAAGCGTTTTGCTAAGGCGTTGTGAATGGGGATGGTGAATGGGTGTAACCCCATGTCTCCGGATCACACACACGGATCAGTCACATCTTCAATCCCAGTGGTGGACACTCATTTACATGTTTTTGTTTAACACTATCCCAAACCTTAACCATTACCTTAACCATTCGGAATGAATGCCTAAGCACAATTGGTTTTAACCCTATCCCAAACCTTAACCCTTAACTTAACCATTCAGAATGAATGCCTAAACAAAATTGGTTTTAACCCTATCCCAAAACTTAACCCTTAACTTCGAAATGTGAGGTTTGGAGAAACGGAACAATGCTGAGCAGGAGGAGTCAACCCAGGGTGTCCAAAATAGAAATGTGATGTTTGGAGCAACTTAAAAATGTTATGTTTGGAGCAACGTGGATAAACTTCTAATTTTGCAATGAGACTGTGAGAGCTTGTTGGTGTGTGTGGTGTGTACCTCCCTCTTCACTGCCGGCCATACTGAATGCAGGGAATGCTTCTGGCTCTGACCCCACCCCTGTCCTGTTGGCCCGGCCCATTCCAGAGGGACAAGGGGGGGGGGGGGCTGTTGGAGGAAGCAGTGACAGCTCAGTAACACTCACCAGAGCCTGTCGTCCCCCGTCGCAGAGTGGCATCGCCCACCCTTTGCCAGAAGGGAGAGTTTTTGCTCCTGCTCTCCCCAGTGCCGGCCATAGAGGACCACCCTCTCTGCCTCTGCCCTGCCCCTCCACTCTCCTCCGCTCCCCCAGCCCGGAAAGAGATGTATTGGGGGAAAACGAAAGAAAAAATATCCGTGACCTCCACTTAGCCAGGAGTAAACACATGACTGGTGTGGTTTAATCAGAAGAGCACAGTCTTCCCTCAGCGCCAGAGCTCCAGGTTTATGGGACAGTTGTAAACAGGTTGTAATATGTGTTTCTCTGGCACAGACTGGGGAATGTGAAGATGTTGGAGCTGTAATGACTACACTGCCATTTACAGTGGATGGCGAAAGTATTCACCCTCATTGTCATTTTTCCTATTTTGTTGCCTTACAACCTGGAATTAGAATGGATTTTGGGGGGGTTGTATCATTTGATTTACACAACATGCCTACCACATTGAAGATGCAAAATGTATTTTCTTGTGAAACAAACGAGAAATAAGACAAAAAAACTGAAAACTTGAGCATGCATAACTATTCACCCTCCAAAGTCAATACTTTGTAGAGCCACCTTTTGCAGCAATTACAGCTGCAAGTCTCTTGGGGTATGTCTCTATAAGCTTGGCACATCTAGCCACTGGGATTTTTGACCATTCTTCAAGGAAAAACTGCTCTAGCTCTTTCAAGTTGGATGGGTTTCCGCTGGTGTACAGCAATCTTTAAGTCATAACACAGATTCTCAATTGGATTGATGTCTGGGCTTTGACTAGGCCATTCCAAGACATTTAAATGTTTCCCCTAAACCACTCGAGTGTTGCTTTAGCAGTATGCTTAGGGTCATTGTCCTGCTGGAAGGTGAACCTCCGTCCCAGTCTCAAACCTCTGAAGACTGAAACAGGTTTCCCTCAAGAATTTCCCTGTATTTAGCGCCATCCATCGTTCCTTCAATTCTGACCATTTCCCAGTCCCTGCCGATGAAAAACATCCCCACAGCATGATGCTGCCACCACCATGCTTCACTGTGGGGATGGTGTTCTCATGGTGATGAAAGGTGTTGAGTTTGCGCAGGACATAGCATATTCCTTGATTACCAAAAAGCTCAATTTTAGTTTCATCTGACCAGAGTACCTTCTTCCATATGTTTTAATTTTTTTATTTCACCTTTATTTAACCAGGTAGGCCAGTTGAGAACAAGTTCTCATTTACAACTGCGACCTGGCCAAGATAAAGAAAAGCAGTGTGACAAAAACAACAACACAGAGTTACACATGGGATAAACAAACGTACAGTCAATAACACAATAGAAAAATACTATGTACAGTGTGTGCAAATGTAGTAAGATTAGGGAGGTGAGGCAATAAATAGGCCAAAGAGGCAAAATAATTACAATTTAGCATTAACACTGGAGTGATAGATGTGCAGATGATGATGTGCAAGTAGAGATACTGTGGTGCAAAAGAGTTTTAAAAAATTACAATATGGGGATGAGATAGTTGGGTGTGCTATTTACAGATAGGGAGTTTGGGGAGTCTTCCACATGCCTTTTGGAGAACACCAAACGTGTTTGCTTATTTTGTTCTTTAAGCAATAGCTTTTTTCTGGCCACTCTTCCATAAAACCCAGCTCTGTGGAGTGTACGGCTTAAAGTGGTCCTATGGACAGATACTCCAATCTCCGCTGTGGAGCTTTGCAGCTCCTTCAGGGTTATCTTTGGTCTCTTTGTTGCACCTCTGATTAATGCCCTCCTTGCCTGGTCGTGAGTTTTGGTGGGCTTTTGGCAGGTTTGTTGTGGTGCCATATTCTTTCCATTTTTTAATAATGGATTTAATGGTGCTCCATGGGACGTTCAAAGTTTTGGATAGTTTTTTATAGCCCAACCCTTATCTGTACTTCTCCACAACTTTGTCCCTGACCTGTTTGGAGAGCTCACTTGGTCTTCATGGTGCCGTTTGCTTGGTGGTGCCCCTTGCTTAGCGGTGTTTCAGACTCTGGGGCCTTTCAGAACAGGTGTATATATATACTGAGATCATGTGACAGATCATGTGACACTTAGATTGCAAACAGGTGGACTTTATTTAACTAATTATGTGACTTCTGAAGGTAATTGGTTGCACCAGATCTTATTTAGGGGCTTCATAACAAAGGGGGTGAATACATATGCACACACCACTTTCCACTTTCCAGTTTCCTTTTTTATTAAGTCATATTTTTTCATTTCACTTCAACAATTTTTACTATTTTGTGTATGTCCATTACATGAAACCCAAATAAAAATCCATTTAAATTACAGGTTGTAATGCAACAAAATAGGAAAAACGCCAAGGGGGAAGAATACTATTGTAAGGCACTGTAGTAGGCATTTATATCATATTTTTGGTGGGTGGTGCTTTCCTGTTTTTCTCTAAGCAAGGTAGTGTTCACTAGCCAAAACGGGTCCCCAAAAATGTAGCACAATTGTTGTTTTTTTATATACGAATTCCAATTCATACAATATTGTATGCATTTGTAAGTGCTTAAGATCCAGGACTGCATCTTTAAATAAGGCTAAAATAATTCTAACTATACCATAATCCTAAATTGAAGGCGATATGTTTCAGTTATGGATTTCAGTCACATCAGTTCAAGCTCTTGCTTGCTTATAGTTAAAGCTTTGTAAAATAGGACAACCTATCATTCAGAGTATCTCCCTCGGAAATCAAATCCAATCTTCCTGTCTGACAATTAAAAAACATGGTTGATGACTATCTGTTTGACATCATATTTATTTGACATGGGGGAAGGCCCAACCACTTGTTTGGCTTGTAAAATCCAGTGCTCAAAGAGTAGGCTTGGAATGTGTTTTCTCTAGACCTGTGGTTCCTCCAGCATCCCAGATGCCTTTGCAGCAGGGATAGGACTGATACTCTGTAGGCAGCAGATCAAAGGGCCTCTACCTTCTCTCTTACAGAACAATCCTAAGGACAAATGTCAATATTCTGCTGTACCCTGAAATTACAAATACATCAGTTATTAAATGAACGAAAACATGCTAATATGCTTCATATCAAATAATTATATAATATATTATACTTCAATAACCTACGAATAGTACCTAAACTGAGTTTTGGCCAAAAAACATATGGTGATGAAATGATTTGGTGTCACAGAAATGTACAATGTTAAACACAAACCGATGCCAAAAAGTGAGTTATTCCAACAGGACGTCAAGAAAACAGGTGTGAATACATATTGATACACTGAGTGGGAGTGAGATGAGATATTGTGTTAAACGACTGTTATTACACAACTACTCATACCAATGCCAGTGATTACACAATTAGGAACACTTATCACAGACAGTTGAGTGGAAGAATGCAGATTCTCTGGACTATTGATTCAGCTCCCCACTCTGCTCTCCTTCCCTTCCTCCTCCTATCCATCTTTCTTCTCCTCTTCTACTCCTCTCTTCTCTTGTCCTCTCCTTTATCCTCTTGTCCTCTTCTTTCCTCACTCTGACCTCAGTCTCTGACAGCTTCTCGGCTCTGGGACCAATCAGCAAACATGAGGACAGACATCTCTTCTGAGAAAGCTCAGTGTGAGAATCCTGCGAATAGAGCTGAAGCATGAATAAGCCATTTTGAACAAACAGACTGTGGGTACATACAGTACACAACTAGGGCAAAACAAACAGCATGCTGCCTCCCAGGGGCTCGGCAAGCGCTGACCCAGCCCCAAGATCAGCTCCCTCAACAGGGCAATGGTTGTGTGGGGCCAGGCCTGGTCCTTCCTGTCTAGACCAGGGGAGATAGGGTTAATGAAATGCTCAACGCCATCTGAGCACTGTCTGTGGCATTCATCCTCAGCTTTTTCCCTCTGAAGCAGACCGTCACAGCTAAGGAGCCCGACACACACACACCTCCGTCTCTTTCCCTCGCTCTCTCTCTCTCTATTTCACCCCCCATCTCCTCTCCATCCCCTCCACCCTCCTTACACTCTGTTTCATTGTGGAATTCTAACTCCCCCCCAGCCGCCTACACCTCTCTCTCTCCTCTCTTCTCTCTTCCCCCTCTCCATCTCTCTGTCAGTGAAGAAGCATTGTTTATGAGAGTCTGAGAAGAATAAGAATAAATGGTGGTCAATAGTTCAGCGTGTTTGCTCGCGCAGCTTTGTTAATATGGATGACTGGGCCCAGCCACGAAGGGGGAAATGTGTGTGTCTCAAGAAGCAGCAACAGTGGGCGGTGGGTGGCCAGGCCTGCCAACAGAGCACCTGGACGGTGTTAATCATAGCATAAACACTGCCCCGGACCGGCCCGCCTCGGCCCGACACCCAACATTCGGCCCAGCGAGCTGCTCCTCCTTTACCGCATACACACGCATCCAAGCTAGCATGTAGCGTTGCACGTACAATAACATGCATCTACACGCACAAGTACGCATGCATATAAATACACACACACACGGACACATGTACAGATGCCGACATACTGCACGGATACAGATACATATTTAACATCAGGCTTTTCATTTTATACAGATGCAGGATCTTCATTTGATCCTCCTTCATTTAATGTACACTTTTACATTTCAGACTTGATTTTCCGTTACGAAAAATGTATCAACCACTACAAAAATGTCCATTCATTATAACCCATGTAATAATTCACATTTCCTGTTGCTGCAGAATTATTTTCCAGCTGTAGCAAAACAGCAAAAAAAAAATTAAGATCATATACCTGTAGTACAAGTCATGTTAATTTCACATACCAAATATACAACATACCAAAAATACAACAAACCAAATACACAACATACCACATATACAACATACCACATATACAACATAGCAAATACACAACACAGCAAATATACAACATAGCAAATATACAACATATACAACATAGCAAATACAGAACATAGCAAATACACAACATATACAACATAGCAAATATACAACATATACAACATAGCAAATATACAACATAGCAAATATACAACATAGCAAATATACAACATAGCAAATATACAACATAGCAAATATACAACATACCAAATACACAACATAGCAAATACACAACATAGCAAATACACAACATAGCAAATATACAACATACCAAATACAGGGCAGATATCAGAAAGCTGCTGAAGGTTAATGTCTTACAGTACCTCCACTTCAAGTGCATCAGTCTGAGCAAAGCAGACTGTCTGTCCACCATTTGGAACCCAGAGGGCAGACATCAGGAGGAAACAAGGCTTCATTTCAGAGAGGATCCATTTTGTGCTCCAACGCCCAGCAGTAGAGACATCCTCCATTAACTAAGAATGCCATTACAGTCCCACTACCCAAGTACCCACTGCTAAGCACTTCTGGGCAGTGGAAGGCAGTGTGTACAGCACTATATGTGGCTCAATGGCATAGTGTACCATTTAGTATGAAGGTATATTAAAACTTAAAATCTGATTTAGACGGAGTCGGTTAATTAGTGGATTTGTAGGGGTATCGCTGTGCTCTGTTTGACTGTTTTGATGAGTCCCGTGAAATTGTAATAGTTCATTTTTATACAACTTTTTATGTATGATCTGTTGGGGAAAGGATACCAAACGTACTCTAAAAATGTACATTTTTTCAAGTAATTTTGCACGCAATCTTTCCTAGAGGGAGTGAATCTGATTTCATTGGTCCTCAACTCGCGGCTCAGTCATTTCATTCAGGGTAAGTGGAGATAGCCGTGAGTTCGCCTGCCCCCAGTGCAGGTTAGTTCTGAAGGATTCATTGCCATAGAAGTGTACCTGGGTAAAAGGTAAGCCACTTTTGTATGACTGGTTATCCAGAGTTTAACTCAGCGTTGACCAAAGTTACCTGACTAACTCCTCAAACCTGCTTCATAGGATACCCCTCTAGTCTTCTTCAAGTCCCCATATTTTGGTTCCAGTTTCAGAGCTGAATGTAAGCATTTTAAGTAGCTCTCTCACACACTAGCTAACCTCCCCAACACTATTGTTTCACTATCAGAGACATTTCCATCCCTGTCACAAAATGAAATACAGCCGTTTTCAGTGTCATATTTCACACACACACACACACACACACACACACACACAAAGCGCACGCACGCACACACACACACCACGCATTAACACACACACAAAAAGCGCACACGCGCGCACACACACACACACACACACATTCACACAGAGGAAAAATACCTGTTCGCTGAGCTCCTCACTTTAACCTCGACTGACCAAAACAGTGTAAATCATCACGGTGGCTCACAGCCACAACAGTGTTTATCTCTGTGAGTCCTGGAGAAGGATAATGTATCATCATCACTGTCACTTTGCATAAAGTCAACCTTTTAATAACTAAACACACAGCCACACTCACAGAGGAATACACATCAGACAGCCAGGACTCTCCATGCTCTCCAGAGGAGGGGGCCCTTGGTCAAGTGCAGCTCCCCTGGATAGGGGAGGGTTTCTGGGGTAGAGGAGTGTCCATGCCTGGCCTGGACACTCTGGATGCTTTATTGCCGTGTGTCTGGGATGGGGTAAACACAGTCAACCTGCCATGTGAGGGAGGAGATGTGTGTGTGTGTGTGCGTGTGAGTATGTGTACGGGTGCAATGTGTGCTGGCGTGTATGTGTGTGTACCATATGGGGGAGATGTATTATCTGTTTAAACTGCCTCAGCACAGCTAGGCCACACAGCAGGCCAGCAGAATATTAGAATCTTACACAACCTGCACCCCTCTCATATCTGCCATAGTTAACATTTTTGGAGGAGCACAACTGTTGGATTACATTCCCTATGAGTCAATTATCCAGCTTGTCAGTGTGTGACAGAGTGGTCTACGCAGCCAAACCTACTCTCAGTCTAGCTTCATCTGTCTATGCTGCTGTGAAGAGAGACCAAGGCCCTGTTAAACAAGGCCCTGTATTCACAACTACCATCCCCCATAATCCTGAGCTCATCCATCTTTCCAGCCTGACCTGACTAAAGGGACATGATGCTGTATATTTCTCCTCAGGAGTCTGAATGTACATTCTAGGAATTGTTTGGTTTCCCTGCTACGGGAATAACCCATCAATCTGGCAACCGCAGCGTCCAGCCATAAACCTGGCAACCGCAGCATCCCGGCCACAACCACACAACACCAGGCAAACCTCAGTTTGCAGGACAGAGGAAAAGACCCACAGCTTTCTGTGGATGGAGATGATGAGGGGGGGGGGAAGGGAGCGGATGGAGATGATGAGAGAGAGAGAGAGAGAAGGGAGTAGAGGTAGAGAGAGAGAAGGGAGTAGAGGTAGAGAGAGAGAAGGGAGTAGAGGTAGAGAGACAGAGGGGTAGTAGAGGTAGAGAGACAGAGGGGTAGTAGAGGTAGAGAGACAGAGGGGTAGTAGAGGTAGAGAGATAGAGGGGTAGTAGAGGTAGAGAGATAGAGGGGTAGTAGAGGTAGAGAGACAGAGGGGTAGTAGAGGTAGAGAGACAGAGGGGTAGTAGAGGTAGAGAGACAGAGGGGTAGTAGAGGTAGAGAGAGAGAAGGGAGTAGAGGTAGAGAGAGAGAAGGGAGTAGAGGTAGAGAGAGAAGGGAGTAGAGGTAGAGAGAGAAGGGAGTAGAGGTAGAGAGAGAAGGGAGGTAGAGAGAGAAGGGAGTAGAGAGAGAAGGAGTAGAGAGAGAAGGGAGTAGAGGTAGAGAGAGAAGGGAGTAGAGAGAAGGGAGTAGAGGTAGAGAGAGAAGGGAGTAGAGAGAGAAGGGAGTAGAGGTAGAGAGAGAAGGGAGTAGAGAGAGAAGGGAGTAGAGATAGAGAGAGAAGGGAGTAGAGAGAGAAGGGAGTAGAGGAGAGGAGAGGAGAGGAGAGGAGAGAGAGAATCTGAGCAACGCAGGTAATTTTAGCAAAATATCTGATTTCCCAGCAAAGGATATAGGGAGGGGTGGGGGTGAGGGGGGTGGATGTTGTATTACCATCAGTGGACTAAGAATTGGGTAGAGCTGAGAAGAGTCATGGACAATATAGAAGGGGAGGTGAACACGTATCATTTTTACACCTCTTCTCCACTGCCATCTCAAAGCAGCTGCAGTACCTTGCTCTCAGCCCATTAGAGCATCTTCACTGATACCCCACATTGATGCAGTACACTCAGATTCTTCACTAATACCCCACATTGATGCAGTACACTCAGATTCTTCACTGATACCCCACAAGCACAGGGCAGTGTCTACCACAGATTACATGTCTCACACACATCTTCTGCACCCTCTCAGCCGACAAGGTTAAGCTCCAAAGGTTGCATATCTGTAACACACACACACACACACACACACACACACACACACACACACACACACTGACCCGTATACCTGTGAGCCCCAGCCCTGCTCCATCCACTCACACATTGATTAACCCTGCGAGTGTTTGCCCATTAGAGCCTGATCTGCACAAATCAAACCAATATGTGAACTCTGTGATTAGAGTCAGAAGTATTAACACGCCTTTCACTCAGAAACCAAAGCCAGGCGCATTCCATTGGCTCTCGCCTATCTTTGGAATAAAATACAAATATGTCACGATGAGGGAGGGAAAATGTTGGGGGGTGGTGGACTTTATCAGGCGGTAAAAAAATGTCACCTTTTCTTTCAATTTTTATGATTTGGGAGCAAACACACATATACACATGACCAGAACCCCCCCCCCCCACACACACACACACACACACACACACACACACTGACACATAATCAGTTGTGAAAATATTTTGCTCACGTCAACTATCCAGAGGCCACTTAAGCTGTGCTGCTCTCCCAAGTGGGCTCCAGATCAGAGGAGAACACTGGAGTCTACCCCACCTTCTCTGCTGACAGACCTCCCTGAAACCCACCAGCCTGCTCTGGCCAGGCCTGGCTGCCTTTCACCTGTAAAGACTCTGGCTCCTCTAGAATACGAGCCAATAACCCTGCAGGGCGAAGGGAAGCCATACAACAGTCTTTCTTAGTGTACAGACAGAGACCCCGACACTGAGCTACTGCCAAAGACATAAATGCCCTTTGTATCGTTTACACTGTCCAAAAACCCCAAGCAAAAGAAAATATGGAGAGAGGGAGAGACATTGGAGTACAATGGCTGCATAGTGAGGTAAAGGGGAGGTAAAGGGGAAGTTGTTTGACCACACTGCGTGGGTGAGGTCACAGAGACGTTAGGCTACAATGGCAAAGTGAGGATGTGTATTTACTCTGGGGGAGATATTCCTCTGCCCTTCCCCATCCTCATCCACACGCTGACTCAATGGCTAATATGAGTGGAAACTATTGGACATTCACTCTCTTTCCCTCTCCTTTCTACCACACCCATATTTTAACCCCTCAATTGACTTGTCTGCGCCTTAAAAATCTGTTTGCTATCTTGAATCAAAGCGAAAATATGGTGTATTCCCAGTTCAGAATAGTTGTCTTTTTTCTTTTTTTAAATGGTGCAAATTGAAGAGTCATATTTTGGTGATGGACTGATATGATGATATCACCCATCTCCCAGAAAGCTGCTTGGCATGGATGTTAGACTGAACAGGAAGTGAGCGTTAGGAACAAATTGGTAAGAGGAAGGAAATGTTTAAGTCCAGAGATGATAGCTCGCTGGTGATTCTCCTGCAGCATATCGGATTGTTACAGAACCATTTAGTTAATCTGGAGGCCAGTAACGTGCCTCAGATAAGATAAATACACACAACCTAGAACTTGAAAAAATGGCAATATACCGCAATGTTGTACGTGATTGTTCAAGGTACGATACCATCAAAGAGATTCATGCAAGTTGGAAAAATGTGGACGGATTATGATTTGTTAAATTATTTTTGTTTATTTCTGCAAAACAGGACTGTACATATTTCTGCAGCACAGGGCTCAAAGTGAAATAAAATTATAATTAAGCAAATCAACATTTGATCGGTCCACTTTTGTCATTTTATGTAAGTTGAGGATAACAAGGTAATTTATGTTAACAACCAAGTTAATTCTCTCCGTTCAATATCTAACTTCACCAGTGCTTTGTTGTATCCTTACCTAGTATTTCATCCACTAGGAACACCTTAGATTCCCATAGACCCCCCACTTCTGGAACCATCACCCAT
Organism: Salmo trutta; assembly: GCF_901001165.1. Classification (NCBI taxonomy): domain Eukaryota; kingdom Metazoa; phylum Chordata; class Actinopteri; order Salmoniformes; family Salmonidae; genus Salmo; species Salmo trutta. The sequence goes on from NC_042985.1 coordinate 24,153,406, forward strand.
TCTCCGGATCTCCTACCTCCCCCTTGGGGTGGCCAGCCGAAACGTGTCCCATCAGCCAGCACGGTGAACGGGAATAGGAGGACACGCTAAGGTTTGGCTCTGCTCTCCGTTTGCACGTTCATTCAGGTGGATTTGGATCCTTGGTCAGATACCGTATGTACGCTGGACACCGACACCAAAACACTTCACGTATGACTGGACTGAACATCCCTACCCACACTGCCTTTTCCTTTCTCTCATACCTTTACTACCTACAGTTCCTATATCCCTGCCAGCCTCCTACACTCTGACTGACTGGGAGTTTCCATTGACCTCTGCGGCACCGGGGGGTAAACAATCAGGGCATTAAAGTGCATAGCAAGGCTGAGCATGGTAGGTCAACCAACTACCATTGATGGTTCAGCAAACAACTGAACAACACCATAACAAACCATGAGTTCATGTATTGTCAAGGGCCACACTAAGGGCTAATAGGCTAACATACAGTGGCCTAAACGAAGTCAAAGTAACACATTACGTAAAGGCTACAAGGCTAACGCTGATGTTATGACCCACACAGTCAGTCTCTACCTCTGTTATTCCAGGAGGGGAAAAAGTTGGAGTCAGTCTACCAAACAAAAGAGGTATTTACAGTTGTCTGCCCCAACCACCGTTTCCCCCTGAACCCCTTTCTCCTACCCCTCCCTCACCAGTGTGACGCAACATTCCTACCTTATTGACATGTTTTAGTTGCAGATGGGATGTGTAACGTGGCGTGCCCACCCGAGTGGGCGGTAAGGTGCACATGTGGGCAGCAGCCCTGTAGAGGAGGCAGTCAGGCCTGTAGCTGTGGAGTTCTGGAGAATCTTTCTCCACACAGGTTTAGTCTAGCAGCCCGGTGGCCCCACATCTGGCCACTCTGACCACCAACACCATCATCATCACAACCACCACAACTACCTCCACCACAGTAAGGCACGTGAGACCCTCTACCCAGCCCTGAGCAGCCTGGCTCAGCCTAGCCCAGCCAATACAACCCCTTCCCTGCTCCATTATTAAGACACACTGATAATAAGAAGATTGTGGGAGCAGCTTTTGACATCATCGATCATAGTCTGCTGTTACAACTTTACATCAATAACATGCCTGTCAATCTCTCCTGGTTTAAAGAAGAGGAGAGATTGACTGCATCACTACTTGTCTTTGTGAGAAGTATTGACATGTTGAAAGCACTGAGCTGTCTGTTTAAACAGCTCAGACATCCATACATACCCCCACAAGACATGCCACCAGGGGTCTCTTCACAGAACAGACTGTGAAATGCACAGTACTACATAGAGCCATGACTACATGGAACTCGCTTCCACATCAAGTGACTCAAGCAAGCAGTGAAAACAGATTTAAAAAAACAGATAAAACTACACCCTTATGGAACAACGTAGACTGTGAAAACTCACACACACACACACACTCTATATGCACATACATTGTAATGTAGTATTGTGGAATTATACATTTTGTATTGTATATAGTGGTAGAGTATTTTTTTTAAATAAAAAATCTTTAACCTTTATTTAGCTAGGCAAGTCAGTTAAGAACAAATTGTTATTTACAATGACGGTCTACCAAAAGGCAAAAGGCCTCCTGCAGGGACAGGGACTGGGGGGGGTTGGGATTAAAAATACAAAATAAAATACAACAGGAGGTAAAGTTGGTGTACCCCAGGAGTAGCTGGTGATTTCGCAACAGCTAATGGGGATCCTAATAAATACTAATGTTTGTATGATGTACTGTTTTATTTTATTTGTGATGTAGTTGTCTTAATCTTAATCTTGCCTTGGCAGAAGCTACTGGGGATCCTTAATAAATACAAATACAATAATTATGAGTGAGTAATCGACCATGAGAGTATCAAAACAACATTTTATCATTATTTATTATAGCAGCTAAATAATAGTGTTGTGTTGGCTCCATTGGAGTTGATTAGCCATCTCCTGTTAACTTTACCATAGCTGGCTAACGGTAGCTCCTGTTCTGTAACGTTAGCTAGATCAATTATCCTGTTCCCCGCCAACTCCTCGTTTCTTGAAGTCATGGAAAGAAGCCTTTTATTATCAACTTGCAAATAACACACTTTAGACCAACTAGCTCCGACACGAGAACTTTCTGAGGTAATACTTACAGCTCAATCCAGCGCGCAACAAATATAAATAAAGCTGAGCCAGTTCAAACGGGAAACCTGAGTGTGGCGGCATCAGCTGATTGCATTAGCGGATATTATACCAAATGGATTCAGACTCTAATGACATGCGGTCCATTTGAGTTGACCAGTTCTACACATTCTTCCTCAATGCGGATGTCACGTGTACGCATGCGCTGCTGTAACTCACTACGCTTGCTGTTTCTGATATCCCACCACCACCGCAGCTTCCACTGGTCTGGGTTCTGGGTTTCTTCCTTCCTGATTATTTTTCAATAGTCAAACCGAAACCAAACCGAACGCAAAAAGCATTAAATCGCCAAACACTCAATCTGGACAGTTTTATCTCAATCTCTTCATTCAAAGACTCAATCATGGACACTCTTACTGACCGTTGTGGCTGCTTTTCATGATGTATTGTTGTCTCTACCTTCTTGCCCTTTGTGCTGTTGTCTGTGCCCAATAATGTTTATACCGTGTTTTGTTCTGCTACCATGTTGTGCTGCTACCATGTTGTTGTCATGTTGTGTTGATGCCTTGTTATGTTGTCTTAGGTCTCTTTTTATGTAGTGTTATCTCTCTTGTCGTGATGTGTGTTTTGTCCTATATTTATATGTTATTTATTTTTAATCCCAGGCCCCCGTCCCCGCAGCAGGTATTTTGCCATTTGGTAGGCCATCATTGTAAATAAGAATTTGTTCTTAACTGACTTGCCTAGTTAATTAAAGGTTCAATAAAATAAATAAAAGCACTAACTGTCATGTGATTGGTTGATAAGCCATCACTCATAAAATAACTAAGTAGGCAGGACCTCCACTCACATTAATAGACTGGTCTTAGATCTGTTTATACTTTTGCCTACTCCATTGTAATTTTCAAGCTAAACATGGCTCCATTTGCATGACAATTCCATACATAATTGCCAAGAGAGCAGAAACAGATTAGCACCAAGGCAAGGTAAATTAATGCCCTTCCATGTTCCCAGTGACACTTAATTTCATTGTGAGGGCAATACTAACATTAGAACATGTCAACAACAAAGCACATTTTATAGAATGTTTGACTTTAGAATGTTGTTAGTGTTGATTTGATTTGAAACCAGTCTGCTGTCACGTCTTGACCCTAGTAACATGTCATTTTCTATAGTAGTGTAGGGCAGGATGTGACAGGGGGTGTTTTTGGGCTGATCTATGTTTTCTAGTTCTATGTTTAAATTCTAGTTTTCTATTTCTATGTTGGATTGTTTGGGGTTGATCTCTAATTGGAGGCAGCTGATCCTCATTTGCCTTTGATTAGAGATCATATTTAAGTAGGGTTTTTCCTCATTGTGGTTTGTGGGTTATTGTCTTTTGAGTAGTGTGGTGTCCTCTCTGTGTCATGGTTTGTTGGTTTGTATTTTCAAGTAATTAGTGTATAGCATTCAGTTTCACTTTTAAGAAATATGTGGAACTACGAAAATGCTGCATCTTGGTCCACTCCTTCAAACAGCCGTGACACTGTCATTTCCATGGTGATTCTAAATCATAAGAATACAGCACATTGATATTTGAGTAATGTTATACAGTATAATTATTTATTTTGTTGTAGTGGAAGTAAGATAAGATTCAACATGATAGGATGAGATAAGATGTATTATCAATTTCTTCATGAATACCTTGTTAATAAATCAATTATTTTATTTAACTATTAAAAACGGTGGTGTCTTTTTTTGTGTGTGTGTGTGTGTGTAAGCAGTAGCAGTGAGGGCTCACTGAGGGTGTAGGGGGTTATAAACAGGGATTGAGCGGAGCCGTCTCTCGTGGTCTGCATGTGTCCAGGCCTCTCACAGTTCAGCACACACAGCACACGAGGGACAGCATTCTGAACCTGCTCTCATATACTCCTTATTTCCCTCTTTCCATCTCTCCCTCCCTCCATCTCTCTCACACTCTCTCTGGTAATCCTATTCCTTACTACATCCCAACCTACCCAGTCCTCAACCCAATGGTCAACTATTTAGCATACATGAAGGCATTACTGATAAATACAGAAAAAAATATACCGTATTTTTTTTTTTATTATATGAGCGTTTCATATATCTTACATTCTGCAAATGTAAGATAGGCTGGGAGCTCTCCCCCCCACCCCCATCTTCCTCCTCAAAGTGTGTATTTCCCCCAGCCACCTCACACATAAGACTTATGTTCCAGAACCTCTTTTTCCCAGTCATCAGATCATTTTCCACTACCCTCCATCCCGCCTGAGATTCCTCTCACATACACATACACACGGGAGATCGGGAGTGCCGGGGCTCACATGCAATGGCAGAATTCCAGCTGCGTTGTTCGGATGTCCTCTCTTCCTGCTATTCTATACATGTCACCAGGCTGTTCTGTATGGTGCTCTTATGGGAGACGAGCTGGCGAGAGATTTGTCTGCGTCAGGCCCTGAGAGGTGCGCACACACACACATATACACACACACAGCCCGAGGGGGGAACAGTGAGTGATCCGTCACTGGTCCCAGTTCTGTTGTAACTGCAGGTCTGGCGTCTCTGGCTGATGGCTTACTCTGTCTGAGTCCCTGACTTACAACATGGAAAGGCCAGCCTGGGAGATCCCTGGTCTCTGTCTGAGTCCCTGACTTACAACATGGAAAGGCCAGCCTGGGAGATCCCTGGTCTCTGTCTGAGTCCCTGACTTACAACATGGAAAGGCCAGCCTGGGAGATCCCTGGTCTCTGTCTGAGTCCCTGACTTACAACATGGAAAGACCAGCCTGGGAGATCCCTGGTCTCTGTCTGAGTCCCTGACTTACAACATGGAAAGGCCAGCCTGGGAGATCCCTGGTCTCTGTCTGAGTCCCTGACTTACAACATGGAAAGGCCAGCCTGGGAGATCCCTGGTCTCTGTCTGAGTCCCTGACTTACAACATGGAAAGGCCAGCCTGGGAGATCCCTGGTCTCTGTCTGAGTCCCTGACTTACAACATGGAAAGGCCAGCCTGGGAGATCCCTGGTCTCTGGCTGATGGCTTACTCTGTCTGAGTTCCTGACTTACAACATGGAAAGGCCAGCCTGGGAGATCCCTGGTCTCTGGCTGATGGCTGATGTGATTGGTCAAGGCAGGATGTGTTTCCAGTAGCAGGGTTCTAACCTCACGACACAACAGGCTGAAGAACCTGTAGAGGAAGTTCTCATCCTCTCTGTCTCATTGGGGTGTGTTACTACATGGTGTAACAGTAGTCCAATATTGGACATGTTTCCTACCAAAGGTCTCTACCTCAAGTGTGTTATATCTCCACCGACTAGTTACAGATCTATCAACATTTGGCATTGAGCTCAATGTTGACAGAACATCACAGCCAGATTTCTCTTTCTACCTCTGACCACATTCAACATTTATTATGTTAAAAGGAATCTATATACAGCATCTGACAGCCCATAAGAACAGTAAAGTACCTCATGGCCAGACGAGTCTAGCAGGAATCAGACAGTGCTGTAATAGATGTCATTTCTCCCTGTAGCTCTCTATAAATCACAAAGGCTCGTTATTCATCAATCATTTCCATTCAAAAGCCGTCCGGCATTTTAATTGTTCCCATCTCGCTGCGGGCTGAGTTCCTCTGACAGGAATATGAATCGCTCTTGTGGTTAATGAGCTCTGACCATCCATCCCAGCCTAAGAAACACGCACGGCCCCATGCCTTCACTCATGTATTCCTACCTCTCTTTTTTTCTGTATTTCTCGCTTTCTCTGTATCCCTCTCTCTCACTTTCTCTCTCTCCATACCCCTCTCTCTCTTTTTCTTTTTTGTACCCCTCTCTCTCCCTCCTGTACCTCTCCCTCTCGCCCCGGCCTGCTGATAGAATTAGGCAGCTCTTGAACCATACTGATCACACTTCCTGATGCAATTACCGTTAACCTGTGTGGGCCAGTCGTCCCAGCATGCCCTGGGCTCAGGAGGAGGGGGGGGTGTTTAAACAGCGCTCTGCAGGGAGCAGCGTGCCACCCACCCACAGGAGGAGCGTGGAAAACACTTCAGCAGACAGAAAGAGTTTCAGCAGGGGATGGGGAGAGGATGGCGCGGGGGGTGAGGAGGGGCGATGGGGCACTGATCTGTTTTCACAGGGTGAGAGCAGTCAGGAATTACCCACTTGGAATGAAATGTTAGGAAATGTTACATTACAGACAGATGTCTTTCAGTCTTATGTGGAATCCCTGGGGTCCAGTTACACACACTGTATACAGAGAGACAGGGAAGGAACCAGAGATGAAGGGAGAGATGGAGAGAGGGAGAGGGAGAGAGAGAGGGGGAGAGCGAGAGAGAGAGAGAGAGAGTGTGTGTGTGAGAGAGAGAGAGAGAGAGAGAGAGAGAGAGAGAGAGATGGAGGGCTTTTGAGGTGTAACGAAAACCAGGATTCTTTAAATTCACAGTAATTTGGGTGTTGCTTACAGAAGAGAGATTCCCCCCTCGGTACTGTATGCATGTTTTTGTAATCATACCTGAGAAACTACCATACAGGTCAGAAAGCTGAGTTCTGAGGTTTGACATTACATTACTGCTATGTCAAAATGTCAGAATGGCTCCAAGTGCATAACAACAAAATGTATTTTATTAACTGTTTAGAGCCTCAGGTTAGTTCTCTATATATATTCAGTACATCATCCAGATAGTCATATGTAGAGCTCTATATTCAGGACATCATCCAGATAGTCATATGTAGAGCTCTATATTCAGGACATCCTCCAGATAGTCATATGTAGAGCTCTATATTCAGGACATCCTCCAGATAGTCATATGTAGAGCTCTATATTCAGGACATCATCTAGATAGTCATATGTAGAGCTCTATATTCAGGACATCATCCAGATAGTCATATGTAGAGCTCTATATTCAGGACATCATCCAGATAGTCATATGTAGAGCTCTATATTCAGGACATCCTCCAGATAGTCATATGTAGAGCTCTATATTCAGGACATCATCCAGATAGTCATATGTAGAGCTCTATATTCAGGACATCCTCCAGATAGTCATATGTAGAGCTCTATATTCAGGACATCATCCAGATAGTCATATGCAGAGCTCTATATTCAGGACATCATCCAGATAGTCATATGTAGAGCTCTATATTCAGGACATCATCCAGATAGTCATATGTAGAGCTCTATATTCAGGACATCATCCAGATAGTCATATGTAGAGCTCTATATTCAGGACATCCTCCAGATAGTCATATGGTCGTGGGAGAATGTGTATTTTATCCATTCATTCAGACAAAATATTGAAATATTCAAACAGGTCTTTAGAATACTATACAACAACTGGCAATCATTGTCATAGCTAAAATCTCCCAGCAAATAGAACATATACAAACATTTTTGTTTAGGGCGTTTTCACATGAAATTCAGTTTGTGAGATTTCTACAAAATACTTTTTACTTTCACAATACCTGACAAGAACCGGTTTAGAGTACAATTTGCGAAATGCACATTCTACATGAAGTTAGCAAGCTAGCTTGTTTACAACAGTCAAAAATGTCCACACTACCTGGTTCTCAGGTCCTGGATATTGGACCGGCTACTCACACAGATCCAGGATGTGTTTCAGCCAGGGTTTGTTTGTATTTGACACATGCTTATTAACGCAGATCAGGGTACCAAATGCTCTGGGATCGAGATCATACCTGGGATATGTGAAACAAATTCTCAGTCCTGTCATTTAGCCAGTCTCCTCCAAATCAGCGTATCGTTTTATTCATTATCACACTCCACTGGACCAACTTAAATATTATCAGGCTGTTTGTTTTCGGAGTGGTCTGCTTTCAATCTAATTAGCACAGCATCATGATGGCCACTCAGAGCCAGCTGAATCCCCTGCAGCCTCGGACCAGGACCGGACCAGGAAGCAGGGGAATGCGATCCCTAGAGGTCAACGTTTCAGTCTCCTGGGTTACGGGTTCTGCTGCGCCGGGGCTGGGGCGGGGTCGAAGGTCAGCAAAGGCTGGCTCATTCTGCTCTGCCCTGGCGCCTGCCGGCACAGCCCTCAATTTGTAAAGAGGCAAAGGGCAACCCCAGAGGGCCTCCCTAAGCTTTCCTGGCCAAACACATGGCTTAAACACTACCTTCTGTCTTTACCCTTGCCTCCCCCTACCTCCCCTCTGTCCTCTCCATGTCTTCCCAAGCCCTAAAACCACAGTCTAGAGCCAACCACCCCCCATGCCAAACCACCCTTAATAAGAGGAATTACCCCAGGCAGGGGCAGGGGGCAGGGTGGGGGAGAGGGGGGCAGGGTAGGGGGTAAGGGGGGCAGGTATGCCGGTGTCTCCGCCTCATTACTCCGTAGATTTACGTAGGATCGTATATTCTGTGTGTGGTGGCACACTCGGCCGCTTAACTCCTTGACCCCCACTGTAAATAAGGAAATTAATAAATAGGAAGTTAATCTATCTGGGGATGGAGGTGGATCAGACAAACACAGCTCTAATACACCAGGGCGAAGAGCAACACACATCTCACAATATTTCAGCAGATTTTGAGCGTTTTTGTGTGGCTTAATTTGTGTGAAAATACAATCATTTTTTTGAGACTTAATTCATAGGAAAATACAATTTTGGGGGGCAAAACTTCGGAACAATCTTTTGAAAGTTATTAGAGCAATGCATGTTGGGCAATGGTGTTCTACACTGCCTTTTTTATGTGTCCCACATTTATATAAAAAAAAAACTTGTTTACAACTCAATATTGTTAATCAGCCAGGTTATTACCAAAATAATTGGAACATAATTGTAGCCTTAAGTAGTTTTCTTATTTTATTACTGCCAATAGTGTTTTCTAGGTTTTTATTCTCTTAATACTTTGGGATACTGGTGCACTTGTAGTCAGAAAGGCCCTTTTCCGTGTAGGCAACAGTAGCTCTACACGATTTTCTTCATAACGCATTTCATATTTCGTGGAGTCTACATTACAACATTTTCTTCATAATGCATTTAATACAAGGCTCCACTTCTTCGTGTACATTACACCATCTCTTTCATAATGCATTTTATACAAGGCTATGTCAAATTTTATGAGGGTTGCCAGATTGGAGAAAAAATACAGATAATTATTTGGTATTATTTTTTGTATCGATGAAGGTATTTGATTGGGGAATGGGGATACATTTTTATGATGGGAAATTATAGTACACACCATAATACACACACACACACACACAAACACTTACACACATATACACACACACACTTTGTGTGAACTCTTGACTTTTGTATGAATTATTTATAAAAAATATTTGTATCTAGTTATCATGTATTCATTATCTTTAACTAGTTAAATGTTTGTAGTTTGCATGTTTCAGTAATGATTAACATGGTAAAATAGTCGTAAATCTCTGCATGATTTAGCTTTTGGTATATTTGGAATTTTTATACATATTCTGTATTTCCACTGAGGAAAGCAATAATTAATCACACAATAAATGAACACTACCTTTTATAAAATGGATATTGCTCCCAGTAAACAAATGGTGAGAAATGTTCAGTCTGAAACCATTCGGCTGTGGGTTTCTCAGCCCTATAATAATGACACAAGATACAGTGCATTTGGAAAAAGTATTCAGACCCCGTGACTTTTTCCACATTTTGTTACGTTACAGCCTTATTCTAAAATTGATTAAATAGTTTTTTCCCCCTCATCAATCTACACATAATACCTCATAATGACAAAGCAAAAACAGGTTTTTAGATATTTTTGCAAATGTATTAAAAATAAAAAAGTTAAATATCATATTTACTTAAGTATTTAGACCCTTTATTCAGTACTTTGTTGAAGCACCTTTGGCAGCAATTACAGCCTCGAGTCTTCTTGGGTTTGATGTTGCACCTGTATTTGGGGAGTTTCTCCCATTCTTCACTGCAGATTCTCTTATATGGGGAGTGTTGCTGCACAGCTATTTTCAGGTCTCTCCAGAGATGTTCGATCAGGTTCAAGCCCGGGCTCTGGCTGGGCCACTCAAGGACATTCAGAGACTTTCCCCGAAGCCACTCCTGCGTTGTCTTGGCTGTGTGTTTAGGGTCACTGTGCTGTTGGAAAGTGAACCTTCGACCCAGTCTGAGGTCCTGAGTGCTCTGGAGCAGATTTTCATCAAGGATCTCTACTTTGCTCTGTTCATATTTCCCTCGATCCTGACTAGTCTCCCAGTCCCTGCCGTTGAAAAACAAAAGGCCTGATTGGTGGAGTGCTGGAGAGATGGTTGTCCTTCTGGAAGGTTCTCCCATCTCTACAGAGGAACTCTGGAGCCCTGTCAGAGTGACCATCGGGTTCTTGGTCACCTCCCTGACCAAGGCCCTTCTCCCCCGATTGCTCAGTTTGGCCGGGTAGCCAGCTCTAGTAAGAGTCTTGGTGGATCCAAACTTCTTCCATTTAAGAATGACAGAGGCCACTGTGTTTTTCGGGACCTTCAATGCTGCAGACATGTTTTGGTACCTTTCCTCAGATCTGTGCCTCGACACAATCATGTCTCGGAGCTCTACGGACAATTCTTTCAACCTCATGGCTTGGTTTTTGCTCTGACATGCATTGTCAACTGTAGGACCTTATATAGACAGGTGTGTGCCTTTCCAAATCATATCCAATCAATTGAATTTACAACAGGTGGACTCCAATCAAGTTGTAGAAACATCTCAAGGATGATCAATGGAAACAGGAGTCTGAATACTTATGTAAATAAGGTATTTCTGTTTTTTTTGTTTTAATACATGTGCAAAAATGTATGGGGTAGTATGGGGTATTGTCTGTAGATTGATGAGGAAAATGTGTATTTAATCAATTTTAAAATAAGGCTGTAACATAACAAAATGTGGATAAAGGGTAGGGGTCTGAATATTTTCCAAATGCACTGTAAACAATCACCTTAAACATTTTTTATTTACAAGCTTTGGGGTATAACATGTTGGGCATATAACCCCAAACTTGAGTTCAGTCTACACCAATGAGAGCCAAGAGGGGCCTAGCTTTGTCCTTCATGACTGGGAAAGGCCTTGATTCTAGGCCGTAGAAAATCTTCCATCCATCTCATTAGATCAGAACAGGATGGATCAACAGTCATTCATACTACTGGTTTTTATCCTAAAAAAAAGGATAGTTGTGTTTTGCTGCATAACACACTTACGTTATTTGTCTACCCATATGATGTGGATCATTGTCAGGTTATTAGATGTATAAGCTTCAGTAACAACAGAACACCATGGTTGTAGTAACTCTTTAAACAGTTTGTAAATGTATAGAATGTGTTTGTTTTGCTTCCACACTGGTATTTCAATTCAAATTTAACTGGTCAGGGCATGTCAGTTCCCATTCAGCTTCAGGCTACTTCGATGTGAGGCTTGATCACACCTGTAGTGACTACTACTATCCGTCATGTCCATTGTTCACTAGATATATCAACATAATTATACTCAACACAATGTTAAAAAACAGAAGGCTTCCCACCGCTAGATCACATAACTAGACATGAGCTTGACGTGATCCCAACGCTGCCACAAATGTAGCGGAATAAAGTGAAAGCTGCAACAGGGACTCTAACCAGGGCTCATATGTGGCAATGTGAGCTCTAACGGCCGTTGACATGAAAGCCTAGTAGACCTCTGGGCAGAGACAGTAGGCCTACAATACTGGCATATGCCTTGTTACAATAGCCAAAGTATATAACATGAGAGACACAACTGTAATAATCATTATGAAAGCTAACATAATTCATTATTTTACATTAACCTGTTTAACTGCATTGATAGACCTAATTGATCACAGTCCAGACTCGTTATAGTTGCAAATACCATGCAGTTGCACCAGAGGAATTTAAACCAAATAGATTTGTTTGTTGATCTTCTGTTTCCCCACATTTATTGATTAATGAATTTCCCATCATGAAAATGTATACCCATTCCCCAATCAAATAACTTTATCGATACCACCAAACAAACTGGAAAATACAGTTTTTTACTCCAATCTGGTAGACCTCGTAAATCCGGCAAAGCACCAGTATCCCAAAGTATTAAACGAAAGCAAGCACAGAAAACAGCATTGGCATTAATAAAAAACAAAATAAAAATGTAAGGCTACTATGATATTCTAAGTATTTCGGTGACAACCTGGTTGATTAACAATATTGGGTTGTTAACACGTTTATTTTTTCATATAAATAAATGTGGGACCATTGCCCAAAATGCATTGCTCCAATAGCTTTCAAAAGATTGTTCCCGAAGTTTGCCCACGAAAAATGTAATTTCCTATGAACGAAGTTGCTATTGGAGCGATGCAGAGCAGAGCAAGAGCATGTTTTTCAGGAAATTGGTCTTCTCACGAAAATGGGACCTACAAACCATTCTATGGAAAAGGGAGATTCTCACGAACATGATGGTGTTCTCCGTTTTGCTCCACTGGTTTAATAAAATGAATGGAAGTATGAAGGTAGTTTTGCGCCTACCCCCAAAAGCAGTTAAATATATGTAAAAAAAAATATATATATATATAGAGAGTACCAGTCAAAAGTTTGCACACACCTACTCATTCAAGGGTTTTTCTTTATTTTACTATTTTCTACATTGTATAATAATAGTGAAGACATTTTAGATTTTAGATTCTTCAAAGTAGCCACCCTTTGCCTTGATGACAGCTTTGCACACTCTTGGCATTCTCTCAACCAGCTTCACCTGGAATGCTTTTCCAACAGTATTGAAGCAGTTCCCACATATGCTGAGCACTTGTTGGCTGCTTTTCCTTCACTCTGCGGTCCAACTCATCCCAGACCATCTCATTTGGGTTGAGGTTGGGTGATTGTGGAGGCCAGGTCATCTGATGCAGCACTCCATCACTCCTCTTCTTGGTCAAATAGGCCTTACACAGCCTGGAGGTGTGTTGGGTCATTGTCCTGTTGAAAAATAAATGATAGTCCCACTAAGCACAAACCAGATGGGATGGCGTATCGCTGCAGAATGCTGTGGAAGCCTTGCTGGTTAAGTGTACCTTGAATTCTAAATAAATTACAGACAGCATCACTAGCAAAATACCCCCACACCATCACACCTCCTCAACTATGCTTCACAGTGGGAACCACACATGCAGAGATCATCCATTCACCTACTCTGCTTCTCACAAAGACATGGCGGTTGGAACCAAAGAATTTCAAATTTGTACTCATCAGACCAAAGGACAGATTTCCACCGGTCTAATGTCCATTGCTCGTGTTTCTTGTCCCAAGCAAGTCTCTTCTAATTGTTGGTGTCCTTTAGTGGTGGTTTCTTTGCAGCAATTCGACCATAAAGGCCTGATTCACACAGTCTTCTCTGAACAGTTGATGTTGAGATGTGTCTGTTACTAGCATTTCGGCTGCAATCTGAGGTGCAGTGAACTACAATGAATTTATCCTCTGCAGCAGAGGTAACTCTGGGTCTTCCTTTCCTGTGGCGGTCCTCATGCGAGCCAGTTTCATCATTGTGCTTGATGGTTTTTGCAACTGCATTTGAAGAAACTTTCAGTTATTGAAATTGTCCGTATTGACTGACTTTCATGTCTTAAAGTAAGGATGGACTGTCATTTCTCTTTGCTTATTTGAGCTGTTCTTGCCATAATATGGACTTGGTCTTTTACCAAATATGGCTATGTTCTGTATACCACCCCTACCATGTCACAACACAACTGATTGGCTCAAAAGCATTAAGAAGGAAAGAAATTCCACAAATGAACTTTTAACAAGGCACACCTGTTAATTGAAATGCATTCCAGGTGACTACCTTATAACGCTGGTTGAGAGAATGCCAAGAGTGTGCAAAGCTGTCATCAAGGCAAAGGGTGTCTACTTTGAAGAATCTAAAATGGTTACACTAGTGACCATACCCCCCGTGCATCCAGTAAAGGCGGAGGTGTTGCTAACATCTACGATAGCAAATTTCAATTTACAAAAAAAAACAAAAAACAACGACGTTTTCGTCTTTTGAGCTTCTAGTCATGAAATCTATGCAGCCTACTCACTCACTTTTTATAGCTACTGTTTACAGGCCTCCTGGGCCATATGCAGTGTTCCTCACTGAGTTCCCTGAATTCCTATCGGATCTTGTAGTCATAGCAGATAATATTCTAATTTTTGGTGACTTTAACATTCACATGGAAAAGTCCACAGACCCACTCCAAAAGGCTTTCGGAGCAATCATCAACTCAGTGGGTTTTGTCCAACATGTCTCTGGACCTACTCACTGCCACAGTCATGCTCTGGACCTAGTTTTGTCCCATGGAATAAATGTTGTGGATCTTAATGTTTTTCCTCATAATCCTGGATTATCGGACCACCATTTTATTGCGTTTACAATTGCAACAAATAATCTGCTCAGACCCCAACCAAGGAGCATTAAAAGTTGTGCTATAAATTCTCAGACAACCCAAAGATTCCTTGATGCCCTTCCAGACTCCCTCTGCCTACCCAAGGACGTCAGAGGACAAAAATCAGTTAACCACCTAACCGAGGAACTCAATTTAACCTTGCGCAATACCCTAGATGCAGTTGCACCCCTAAAAATTAAAAACATCTGTCATAAGAAACTAGCTCCCTGGTATACAGAAAAAACACGAGCTCTGAAGCAAGCTTCCAGAAAATTGGAACGGAAATGGCACCACACCAAACTGGAAGTCTTCCGACTAGCTTGGAAAGACAGTACCGTGCAGTATCGAAGAGCCCTCACTGCTGCTCGATCATCCTATTTTTCCAACTTAATTGAGGAAAATAAGAACAATCCAAAATTTATTTTTGATACTGTCGCAAAGCTAACTAAAAAGCAGCATTCGCAAATGGAGGATGGCTTTCACTTCAGCAGTAATACATTTATGAACTTCTTTGAGGAAAAGATCATGATCATTAGAAAGCAAATTACGGACTCCTCTTTGAATCTGGGTATTCCTCCAAAGCTCCATTGTCCTGAGTCTGCACAACTCTGCCAGGACCTAGGATCAAGGGAGATACTAAAGTGTTTTAGTACTATATCTCTTGACACAATGATGAAAATAATCATGGCCTCCAAACCCTCAAGCTGCATACTGGACCCTATTCCAACTAAACTACTGAAAGAGCTGCTTCCTGTGCTTGGCCCTCCTATGTTGAACATAATAAACGGCTCTCTATCCACTGGATGTGTACCAAGCTCACTAAAAGTGGCAGTAATAAAGCCTCTCTTGAAAAAGCCGAATCTTGACCCAGAAATTATAAAAAACTATCGGCCTATATCGAATCTTCCATTCCTCTCAAAAAAAATTGAAAAAGCTGTTGCACAGCAACTCACTGCCTTCCTGAAGACAAACAATGTATACGAAACCCGTCAGTCTGGTTTTAGACCCCATCATAGCACTGAGACTGCACTTGTGAAGGTGGTAAATGACCTTTTAATGACGTCAGACCGAGGCTCTGCATCTGTCCTCGTGCTCCTAGATCTTAGTGCCGCTTTTGATACCATCGATCACCACATTCTTTTGGAGAGATTGGAAACCCAAATTGGTCTACATGGACAAGTTCTGGCCTGGTTTAGATCTTATCTGTCGGAAAGATATCAGTTTGTCTCTGTGAATGGTTTGTCCTCTGACAAATCAATTGTAAATTTCGGTGTTCCTCAAGGTTCCGTTTTAGGACCACTATTGTTTTCACTATATATTTTACCTCTTGGGGATGTCATTCGAAAACATAATGTTAAATTTCACTGCTATGCGGACGACACACAGCTGTACATTTCAATGAAACATGGTGAAGCCCCAAAATTGCCCTCGCTAGAAGCCTGTGTTTCAGACATAAGGAAGTGGATGGCTGCAAACTTTCTACTTTTAAACTCGGACAAAACAGAGATGGTTGTTCTAGGTCCCAAGAAACAAAGAGATATTCTGTTGAATCTGACAATTAATCTGGATGGTTGTACAGTCGTCTCAAATAATACTGTGAAGGACCTCGGCGTTACTCTGGACCCTGATCTCTCTTTTGAAGAACATATCAAGACTGTTTCAAGGACAGCTTTTTTTCCATCTACGTAACATTGCAAAAATCAGAAACTTTCTGTCCAAAAATTACGCAGAAAAATTAATCCATGCTTTTGTTACTTCTAGGCTGGACTACTGCAATGCTCTACTTTCCGGCTACCCGGATAAAGCACTAAACAAACTTCAGTTAGTGCTAAATACGGCTGCTAGAATTCTGACTAGAACCAAAAAATTTGATCATATTACTCCAGTGCTAGCCTCCCTACACTGGCTTCCTGTTAAGGCAAGGGCTGATTTCAAGGTTTTACTGCTAACCTACAAAGCATTACATGGGCTTGCTCCTACCTATCTTTCCGATTTGGTCCTGCCGTACATACCTACACGTACGCTACGGTCACAAGACGCAGGCCTCCTAATTGTCCCTAGAATTTCTAAGCAAACGGCTGGAGGTAGGGCTTTCTCCTATAGAGCTCCATTTTTATGGAATGGTCTGCCTACCCATGTGAGAGACGCAGACTCAGTCTCAACCTTTAAGTCTTTACTGAAGACTTATCTCTTCAGTAGGTCCTATGATTAAGTATAGTCTGGCCCAGGAGTGTGAAGGTGAACGGAAAGGCTGGAGCAACGAACCGCCCTTGCTGTCTCTGCCTTGCCGGTTCCCCTCTTTCCACTGGGATTCTCTGCCTCTAACCCTATTACAGGGGCTGAGTCACTGACTTACTGGTGTTCTTCCATGCCGTCCATGGGAGGGGTGCGTCACTTGAGTGGGTTGAGTCACTGACGTGGTCTTCCTGTCTGGGTTGGTGCCCCCCCCCTTGGGTTGTGCCATGGCGGAGATCTTTGTGGGCTATACTCGGCCTTGTCTTCGGATGGTAAGTTGGTGGTTGTAGACATCCCTCTAGTGGTGTGGGGGCTGTGCTTTGGCAAAGTGGGTGGGGTTATATCCTGCCTGTTTGGCCCTGTCCGGGAGTATCATCGGATGGGGCCACAGTGTCTTCTGATCCCTCCTGTGTCAGCCTCCAGTATTTATGCTGCAGTAGTTTATGTGTCGGGGGGCTAGGGTCAGTCTGTTACATCTGGAGTATTCTCTTGTCTTATCCGGTGTCCTGTGTGAATTTAAATATGCTCTCTCTAATTCTCTCTTTCTCTCTTTCTTTCTTTCTCTCGGAGGACCTGAGCCCTAGGACCATGCCTCGGGACTACCTGGCATGATGACTCCTTGCTGTCCCCAGTCCACCTGGCCATGCTGCTGCTCCAGTTCCCACTGTTCTGCCTGCGGCTACGGAACCCTGACCTGTTCACCGGACGTGCTTGTTGCACCCTCGACAACTACTATGATTATTATTATTTGACCATGCTGGTCATTTATGAACATTTTAACATCTTGACCATGTTCTGTTATAATATCCACCTGGCACAGCCAGAAGAGGACTGGCCACCCCTCATAGCCTGGTTCCTCTCTAGGTTTCTTCCTAGGTTTTTGGCCTTTCTAGGGAGTTTTTCCTAGGGAGTTTTTCCTAGCCACCGTGCTTCTTTCACATGCATTGCTTGCTGTTTGGGGTTTTAGGCTGGGTTTCTGTACAGCACTTTGAGATTTCAGCTGATATATGAAGGGCTATATAAATAAATTTGATTTGAATTGATTTAAATATATTTTGATTTGTTTAACCCTTTTTTGGTTACTACATGATTCCGTATGTGTTGTTTCATAGTTTTGATGTCGTCACTATTATTCTACAGTGTAGAAAATAGTAAAAATAAAGAAAAGCCCTTGAATGAGTAGGTGTGTGCAAACTTTTGACTGGTACTGTATATTTCCAAATTCTCATTGAGAATCAGTTAAAATGTGAATAATGAATGAATGTGTTAACTAAATATAAATAACAAATAAATAATGACATAAAACTGAGGGGGCTTGAGTAATTTTAAAGGTAAATAATAATCATTCTGGTTTATTAAGATTCAATAAGTAAATAGAATTCAGGACAAATATATTTCCCAATTTCCCCATGTCAAAAAGCTGTGATAGCTGTCAGTCACTAATGTTCAGCCTAAAAGTAAAGGTAGCAAAATAATCTGGGTCGTTCCAGCAATTCGGTGCCTCCTGAGAAGTGTAACTTTTCCCATCTCAAGAGGTTAAAGGTAAGTGCCTATTAAAGATGCAATATGCAGAAATCACTCTGTCGTTTCCTGGTTGCTAAAATTCTAATAGTTTGCCTAATTTCAGTTTATGTGAGAAAACAAGCAATCTATAATGTAGAGAATCATTGTACCATCCAAACTGCTGTGAAACATCTTTTCAATAACCCAAAATATTGTATTTTCAACTGTTTGAAGCTGCTGCGCAAAACCGGAAGGAAAAGATGCATAGAATGGGAAAGCATAGAAATAGTGCACATAGAGCATATCTACCGCTTCTAATACTTGCTTTCAATGAGAATGAAAGATGTATAACTCACATTTCTATGTGAATTTGGTCAGGACTTCCAAAAAGTTACACATTGCAGCTATAAGTGCCAAATAAAAAAACTGTGTTCACCATAACAGGGTTGACAATTTAGTCTTAAATCAACCATACATATCCTAGTGACCAGCAGCGTATCTAACCCCCCCCCCCCCCCCCCCAAAAAAAAACAAATAGCACCGTTCTGCACTAACTGTAATTATTACTCAGACATTTGGAACAACACAAATAAATAATCATAACATTTAAAACTGTATAAATATACAAATATATACAACAATAAGAGTCGTAAATATCAAAAAGAAGTAAAAATATATACAAAAATAAGACTCGTAAATATCAAAAAGAAGTAACAAAACAAATAGAAACAAATTGTAGTATATAAATACAAATAAAAAAAGAGAATCAAATTATTACACTATTACCCTATTGCTAACAAAAAACACAAATAAAACTAAATTGCACAAATCCTATATCACACAAATACACAAATAGAATAACACACTTATAAAGAAGAGAACCTTATTATTACACCATTGCACTTCAAACAAGAAACACTCAAACTAAATTGCACAACTAATTGCATTACTAATTTCATTAGTACTGTACAAAGTTAGAGGTGCGCTTTTTGATAGATTCCCCCACTCCCCCTAACTTGGGCTTCCAGTGGGGAGACCTGAGGTCAACCTACCCCCGCCCCCTCTCCATCTCGTACTTCTGAGTGGGAGACCTTCCCAGGCAGTAGCCTGCTTAGCTCACAAACTAGAATCAGGGAGCCCACTCCGACAAGGTTAATTGACCCACAGTCCCGCACGGTGACATGATATCATTGACGTGACGTGCAAATGAACGATAGAAAACAAATCGCGCAAATGTCACCATTCTGGATATTTTTTTATTTTGTACTTTTTTATTTTTAAAAATTGTGTGGGTTGCCCCATGCCGTCCCCGGCAAGATGCCGCCCTGGGCTGCCCATGTCGCCTATGCCTAAATCCGCCACTGCTAGTGATAGGGGGAATTGAAGCTTGTTGTGTGAAACAGGGAGTGGCAATTGAATATTCAGACTTACCTTTCAGAGTGTACTTGCATACTCCCTTAAAATACCGTTGCTTGAAAAACCCATAGCCAATATATGCTTCCTCAAAATAGTCAGAATGAATCTAAAATAGTTCAAGAAATCTGTCATTAATTTTTACATATTTGTTGAGGAGATCTCAGTCACCCAATTTTACATCTAACTAAGATGTTTGGTGCAGTATTTCTCAATGAAAAATCTGTAGGAAAACTAGTCATGCCTCATTGAATGACTTTGGCTCCAAACTTTGGCTTGCCTCTAGGAAATATGTCAGGTGCCTGAACAGCTGAAAAAAGTAAAAATAAAAAAAAGGAACATAAACGTCACAAAATGTCGTCATCATTTATGCCTGATGTCTTCCGAACTGTTTCGGCTTGGAAGCATGCAGATGCCTTTATACAGGTAGGCCTACTTAACTGGCTTTGCAGGTATGGTTCCTTTGCGTGCGCTGAATAAATGTAATTCAACCACTGAATACCCTTCCACTTGCTGGCCAACAGATTTTCTTGTGGGGTTTTCATTCAATAGGGTTTCCATTACATTTATTTAAAGCCATCCTTTTAAATTTGGTGAAACCTTTAATTCGAATTTTCAAGACAGACTCGAATATATGGAGAGAGCAGTTTAGAATATTAGGGATCAATGAAAGAAAGACATGTAAATATACATATATTCATCTCCTTTTCTTGTATATTATTTAGGGTTATGAAATAATTTATGAGAAAAAAACAGGTTTGAATAGCCTTTAGTGCGAAATATATTGGTGAATCAAAAAGTGGTTTGACTTGTCCTGAAAGTTGACATATTCATTTGTTCAATACATGAAATATTGTAAGGTGAGAAACGTGTACAATAGGGGTTGAACAGTAGTCCTATAAATAACCCCTAGTTATCCTCACTAATCATGGAACTGTGATGACAAAGGTCCAGTTGTCCTGAACTCTGTGCCAGGCTCCAGGTTTAATGGTCTGCGTTCCATAATGATTCAAATAGGCTACATGTCCCAAATGATTGCACAACTTGTAATAAGTTAGCCTAATACTGTATTACGCTAACAGGAACCACCACAGGAATGTGACAGAGAAAAGAAAGGTAAACTGACGATGCAATGGAATGATGCAAAATGTAAGGAAACAAACACTAAAGTGACAGCTAGAAATGTCTGTGGGTATAACTGATGGTGGCTAACGTGATATGTTGATGTACTTCAGTTTGCTGCATCATGACTGGTTTCACATTTGTCTCCAGCGATCATAAGGTAAAATTCTATCAGGAAAAAAAATATTAGATGTCCCATGAGGGAATTAAGTCAAGGTCAGAATATTCTCAAGCTTAAATTCAAGGTCAAAATACACATAGAGAGAAAAATGCATTACGTTCCATTTCTGCGATCTTAAATCGGGTCAGAATAACAGTTCGTCTTCAGTTTTCCCCTCCACACTCAGACCCCTCCCAGACACTACCCCTCCCAGACACTACCACTCCCAGACACTACCACTCCCAGACACTACCCCTCCCAGACACTACCACTCCCAGACACTACCCCTCCCAGACACTACCACTCCCAGACACTACCCCTCCCAGACACTACCACTCCCAGACACTACCCCTCCCAGACACTACCACTCCCAGACACTACCCCTCCCAGACACTACCCCTCCCAGACACTACCGCTCCCAGACACTACCGCTCCCAGACACTACCACTCCCAGACACTACCACTCCCAGACACTACCACTCCCAGACACTACCCCTCCCAGACACTACCCCTCCCAGACACTACCCCTCCCAGACACTACCACTCCCAGACACTACCACTCCCAGACACTACCGCTCCCAGACACTACCCCTCCCAGACACTACCACTCCCAGACACTACCACTCCCAGACACTACCACTCCCAGACTGTCCTAGATACATTTTTGCTTGACAACTTGTTCATAGCTAAGAAGATATATATTTTTTTTTACATTTTAATTGAAAACATTCACAGTAAGGTACTTAATTGTAAACCAGAAATGATTTGATATTGCGGTAAAGACGGATGCATTGGAGCTTCTCCATGTCGTCTGTATTAAAGGACACTTCATTTAATATAACAGGCTTTTAAAATGCCATATTGGTGCACAATGTCTACTTAGAATATCACAGGGAAGCAGAAGGCACTAATTTTGTGGAGTGACCCATCTACTATAACAGGGAAAGTATAATATTGCTAGTATTATGTCTGTATTTTGTCAGTAATTTTTTTACCACATCTAAGCAGCCAAACCAGCAGACAAGCAAAACATTTCCCCATTGAAAAGAACTGTAAGGCTTTGGTAAAAAGACTGTATTGTATGGTAAACCTCCACCTCACCTTCTCCATTTCTGAATGTGTTGTCAGGCTGTGTGTTTCCCTGAAAGAGGTGCAGGGTACTGACTGTTTCTGATACTGACTGTTACAGCTACATCCATTACCCTAGCCAATGAGGACAGACCTCTGACAACATAATTACAGACACAGAGGCACTGCTCACAGCACAGCAACCATATGCCTGGCTATAGTACAGCTCTATCAGTCATAGACTAAAGTACAGGGGATGGAAGGGAGAGAGAGGGGTGGCATGTGGAGGGATTGGAGGCACCCTGATCCACCAGGGGCCCCTGTAGCTGTCTTGTCCCAGGCCAAGGGGCCACTCCCCGGGCTGAAACGGTTTGGGGCTGGGGCCTGATTTGGCCCAGCTGGAGGAAGCGGGCGAACAGAGTTCAGTTGGTGCAGATAGAGCTAAAGTAAACAGCCGTGGTCACTGGGCAGGCCGTTAGCAGGCCTTGGACAGATGAGCGGGGGACCAGGAGGACCACACACACACAACACACAGCCAGACCACACAGGGGCTGGGAGGGCGGGGCTCCAGGGCCTATGAACGCAAGCGCACGCCCCATCGGCAGGGCTCCCCATGGGCAGAAGCAAGCTGCAGATCAGGGTGGAGCGGAGGAGACCATGGAGGAGCAACAGACTGGCATGGATGTGATCTGACATTACACGCCCTCAACTTTCACATGTTCATCTCAATATGAAGACAACATAGTAATGGAGGATCTCCTCTGTTTTTCCCATCGTAGCAGAGAGAGATGTGATGGTAAACACAAACAGGAAGAGGATCATGAGTGAACCGCTCAGCTGCCAGATCTTAAAGTGTTGCTTAGAGAATAAGGCTCCATGACTGAGACACTCAGTCTATTCTGTAGAACACACACACACACACACACACACACACAGGGTGGGAAACATATGGAAGGCTCAAACTGACCTAGACCACAGAGGCAGACTAAATAAGTACGATCATTTATTTGTGTCCAAAATGTTGTCTCCAATTCAAGTGTTATTTTATTGAAAATAAACAAGAAAATGTGTGTATGATAAATATAAATTGCTACAAGTGCTACTAAATATAAGCTCCACAATATCACCAAACAAAATTCTGTGATATTTGTCATGCTTGAAAATTCCCATGTTGGGAGGAATTTTTCTATTTTTGAATGTACTTTCGTGTAAGGTAGTTGTGTTGTAACTCCCTTAAAACATCCCACACAAAACCTTTTACACACACTGTAAATCATAAGCAAACACATTCACACACACACACCCACCAAACACACACACAACACACACACACGCATAAATATGCTGTGGTGAAGGTTCTACAGGCCGCATGGACATCAGTCTCCCAGTTTATCTGGACAGTGTCAGAATAACCCATGGGGGAGACCGACGAGAGTGTGTGTGTGTGTGTGTGTGTGTGTGTGTGTGTGTGTGTGTGTGTGTGTGTGTGTGTGTGTGTGTGTGTGTGTGTGTGTGTGTGTGTGTGTGCGTGCGTGTGTGTGTGCGCGTGTGCGCGCGCATGTGTGTGTGTGTGTGTGTGCGCGTGTGCGCGCGTGTGTGTGTGTGTGTGTGTGTGTCAGGATGACCTAGAGGGCCGAGAGGAGTAATGCTCTCAATCATAATTACTCCCCTCCACCACAAATCACACCATCTGCCTCGCTTCACCTCAATACACACACACACACACACACACACACAAAGTCAGAATTTCTGTGAAAGATGTGCTGTCAGTGAGAAGGAGGGAGAAAGAGTCCAAACTCACCTCTGTAGTGTGTCTAGTAATGGACACAGGGCAGCAGCCAGAGAAGGGCAGGGTTAGAGAAGGGCAGGGTTAGAGAAGGGCAGGGTTAGAGAAGGGCAGAGTAGAGTATCAGCCTGCTCCACCACACACTCTTCTGGGCATCAATAACTCTCTGCACCCTCCCTCCATCGTCTTTCATCACTTATCCCCTTATTAAATATCACATTTATGATCAAATATGACAGCAGGTATGGACTGTGATCACTCCTCATCACGCTGTCATTTCATAATGGTACGGCCTGCATTTTTCCCCCCAGGTATAAGCTGCTCTAACGGCTGATAAATCCTCAATGCAGGGTGGGCCAACAACTCACTAAAATACTTTCTGGCTGTATGACAAACAGTTATGAAATAAGTGGTGGTTTTCACCATATGAAATGTGTGTGTGTGTGTGTGTGTGTGTGTGTGTGTGTGTGTGTGTGTGGGGGGGGGGGCTCTTATATATATTGGTTAGAGGACATTTTGGCCAATTCAGTTCTGCATCAATCCCAAGAGGGTTAGCACTTTCCTGTACAATTGTGATCATTTTAGGTGTGTGGAAGTTGTTTGAACACTTGTGAAATTTACTGTGTGTGTCCAGGGATCAGGATTGACAAGGACACCGGGGTACTTCAGTGTCTGGACAGGAGGCTGGGTCAGGGTGTCTAGTCTGGGGGTCACAATTGGCCGGGGTCCTGGATGTCTGAGTTGAATAGGTTATCAGGATGAACAGGAGGGTAAGGGCTAGGTCTGGGCCAGGGGTTGAAGATGTTGGGGCTTGGGCTGGGGTCCTATAGGTCCCTGGATGTGTGGGTCTGGTGCTACATGGGGCTGTGGGTGTGGGGTCCTGTCAGGTCCTGGGTCTGTGGTCCTGGCTCTGTCTCTGTGGGGGAGCAAGGAACTTGTCTGTGTGCTGGTGAACTGGTGAGCTGGTTAAGGTCAGAGAACAGAGCAGAGCAGCAGTGAAATATGGCTGTCTGTCAGGTAGAGGGGAAGAATAACACAGACTCTGTCCTTCCTGCAGCACCGCAATCGTGTCTGGGTCCCCGCCAGGCGGCATGGGGGTCATGCCCCACTCCACACTGCCAGGCAGGGAACTGCTGCTCACACACACACACACACACACACACACACACACACACACACACACACACACACACACACACACACACACACACACACACACACACACACACACACACACACACACACACACACACACACACACACATACACACACAGAGAAATCACAGGGAAATCACAGAGTTTCTCACACCCACTAGCTCACATTGAAACACACACACTCTGTGGAAAATAAAATACTTGCTCACACACTCCCACACAGCATGGGAACTAAAGGGTAACTCAAAAGCCATATCTTAACTTTCTGCAACTTTGCAACTGTGTACAGGATGAGGTACAACATTGTTGGTGACCGGGTTACTCACAATGATGTTGTATCCATTTAGTTTTCACCTGCATGTTTATAATGAATGTGTAATAAAAATGCATGTTTATCACAAATATATTTTTACAGTAGACTATTTAATATATACAATGCATAATTAAATATCATGTGGTACAAAATAATACTTTTACAATGAACATTCTTAATTATAGCAATGGGGAAATAAAGAATGGATAGCATTTTTATAAATGTATATATTTTCTAATTGCATTCTAGTATAAACCGTAAACTTACTTATATACATTTTCTGTAGGCCTACTGCTTAAATGTCACCTTTTATTTTTAGAATTGTATATATTATTCTAGTAGGCCTAATGAACATTTAATGGAAATGTATTGTCACTTTGTATTACATAAGATAACTACTTCAAGAGGTTATCTCCTGTAATTCATTACATACATTTTTATCAAATGCATCTTCATATAATAAAACTAATTCAATATAGAATCAGAATAAATCCTTGTATGGGATTTCAGAATAGTGTTGAATATTAGGAAATATTAAAAACAACATTAATCACATCAATCTGATATATATATATATATATATATATATATATATATATATATTTTTTTTTTAAATAACAAGAAAGCCTATTGCTGTAAATTGTATCATTTGAAAACCTACAAGTGAAAGTACCTCTTGGAATGGTATATTTGAAATTATGAAGTTAGCATTTTATTCGAAAGATTTTGTATAGGATCTGTTCATACCTTAATTATTAAGTTTAAAAAAATCTGAAACGAATTAAATCAGAAACCCGCATTTTAAAGTACCAAATGGACGATCATAGGCCTAATGTAGGCCTGCTTCTTTCTTGACCGTGTGTGTTATATCATTCATACAGCCCATAGTGGAGCTGGCTTAGTGCCATCTATTGTTTTATATCGCGGGCGGCAGAAAAATTGGCTACTTGACATTTTCTGGCTCTCTGAAACAACGCAGTCTGAGGCTCGCACATACTTTCCCTTGACCCTGCGCTCAGGGGAGATCTCGAGGCCTGTGGTGCGGAAAAGGCGGCCCAACTGGCTAGGAAACCTCGTGTAGGAGAGAACCGCGACGCAGGAAGACTTAAGGAAGTGGTGACTTGCTTTCTTGTTTTCATTTTGACATTTCGTTCTGCTGAAAAATGTTTCGCGATTCATTTGTCTGTGACCACGCGTGAACTCAGGAACTGCGTCCATGCCAATGGTTCTCCGTAGCGTGATTCCAGTGGCCCTGCGAGGTGCGCGTGGCTGACCTCCGGTTTGTGAAACACAGACAGGCATATTTTGAGACAGATGACCATGATGCCTCTACTTTAGCACAGAGTTAGTGAAATATGCCTATATGTTTATCATTTATTTTCTAAAGCATTGCATATTGGGAATATCGAGAATAAATGTAGGAATGGATGTAGTAGAAACAATTCATTTCGAAGCAACACAGTTATTATACGTATTATTGTTTACAGTTATTATATGTATTATTGTTTATCTAAATCAAATAAAAAGGACAAGCTGTTTCCTGAGTATTGTGGTCATTGGAAATAAATACATGCTTCATACTTAATCATTATCATGTAGGGCCTAGCCTATAGGCTGTCATTCTCAACGTTCAATTGGAAGACATTATTATTATGCATTATTATTATTATTAGACTAAATCAAATGCATTAACAGTAATATCGTTAGAATGAGTATAGCCGATATAACCGTAATCCCCAGATTACCTGGCTAGTAGGAAAAATAAAATATGGCCTTAATCAATCTGGGTATTTTGTTCAACTGGGGTAAAACAATACTGTAATAATATTGTATTGGGATAATACAATCAAATCAAACAGTGAAAGTTTGTTTTGAGACACTGATATTTTACAGCTTAATACATTTTATATCAATGCCTATATCATTTGGAATGACATTTTAGGGGTTTACTAATCCCAAATATTGGAAACTGTTTATTAACATGAATAGGTCAAATCGACACTTATATTTTATATGGACCACAATAAATGGAAAACCATGCATGTGGGACTAAACAATGCGGTTAGAAGAAGATATTCCTACATAAAACTGTCTGACAGCCTTGAATATCCATGGAGAGAGAAAGTCCGACTGGGGCCCACGTCTGGCTACGACCGGTGAAAACGTTGTCCAACTTTCACTACTTTCCAGATGATGGGTCGTTCTGTGTTTTTATTGGTGCAGGCGGCGCCGGGTCTCTCGGGATCTGTCTGACAACCGCAAAAGCCGGTCCAACCACCCCGGGAGGCTTCGCACGGGTTATCGCCAATACGTCATAAAAAATAAACTAGGTTTAAAAAATCACCTGTTTTATTATGGAAGATGCTTCGTGCTTGCAGATTCGTAAGGCCTTCCTAAAAATGGAGTGTGTCAAATATTAGGGAGTATGACTTTTGCTGGGCTGTAGGTTGGATTGTTGGCATTGCATATATTCACACATCTATTTTTTTACTATCGTGTTTTATACTTTCCAGCTTAGAAGAAGTTGCAGATTTCCAATAACGTTGAATTTAGGCCCATATACTATATGTCTACAAAATTAAATAGGCCTATTATATAACTTTAGTAGAACCTGAGAAAAAAAATCGACAGCAAGAAATACATTAAAAAAACTCCTTGATTCTAAAAAAGCATTCGAGGAGAGGTGAAATTAACAGACCATAGAACCTAGGCCTATCTTTATATTAAAATGAGCAAACATTATTATTGTGCCTATGAATTTGTTGGCCTATAAAAAATCGATTGATTTGTTTAATACTGTGACAAATAGGCCTATTAGTGCGTTTCTCTTTGCAATTCTTCATTGTTGTTGCGTCAAACTTTGCAGCAGAGGGAGTTGGCTAACAGAGGTCCAGTAAAGTCTAAATAGCTCGCTTTAAACAATTCCTTTTCGGATGTAAACATTCTGACAGCCAAGAAGAGTAGCGCTCAGAAAAAGGGTATCCCTCCCTCGAACCTCGGTTATTTTTAAAGCTCATGTAGACAAATCGACGGAAACGCGTTTCCACCATGCTAAATAGCTGGGCTGTTGGAGTGCTTGGTGTGTGGCGCGAATTAGAGTGGACCCACACACACAAACACACACAACCCACTTACCACCCACGCTGGTATTACAACTCCCCCAACTCCACACACACACACACACACACACACCCACACACACACTCAAAAATACAGGGAGGGTATTATTGGGCGTGCTGCTCTACTGATAAATCCCTCCAGATGGCGTTAATCCACTTCACAGGGTTTTAACTTTAGTACTGATTAACAGCTCATTTGATGCAACAGCAAATAGGAACTAATGTTTTATGTACCCTGAGAACAGACTATTTTTTTATCAGCTGAAGCAGAAATAGAAAACCTGTTCCATTAAACAATATCACTCACTCACTCACTCACTCACTCACTCACCCTCCTATCTCACTCAGTTGATGCACACGCACAACAAATCAAATAAAATGTTATTTGACACATGCCTTTGTAATCTACAGGTGTGGACTAACAGTGAATAGTGAATAGTGAAGACATCAAAACTATGAAACAACACATATGGAATCATGAGGTAACCAAGAAAGTGTTAAATAAATCCAAATATATTTTAGATTTTAGATTCTTGAAAGAAGCCACACTTTTCCTTGATGACAGCCTTGCACACTCTTGGCATTCTCTCAACCAGCTTCATGAGGTAATCACCTGGAATGCATTTCAGTTAACAGGTGTGCCTTGTTAAAAGTTAATTTGTGGAATTTCTTTCCTTCCTAGTGCATTTGAGCCAATCAGTTGTGTTGTGACAAGGTAGGGCTGGTATACAGAAGATAGCCCTATTCGGTAAAAGACCAAGTCCATATTATGGCAAGAACAGCTCAAATAAACAAGTAGAAATTACAGTCCATCAGGTCAGTCTATACAGAAAATGCCAAAAACGTTGAAAGTTTCTTCAAGTGCAGTCACAGAAACCATCAAGCGCTATGATGAAACTGGCTCTCATGAGGACCGCCACAGGAAAGGAAGACCCAGAGTTAGAAATTGCAGAGTTAGAAATTGGAGAGCTGTTCTTGGTCTACACCCATTCAGCATCATTCACACACTCTTAAGCTTTACCCCCACCCATCTCTTTAAGGGTTGATGCGAGCGTTCTGTTCTAACAACAACAGTCAAGCACCCAAGTTAACTGGCTAACATTGGCTAGCTTGCTAGCTACTTCCAGACACAAATGAGAGAACAGCTCACTGACCATTTTACTCACCCTAGCAGAGCTGGTTAGGCTGTTTTATGTTATCCAGAGCGTTGATGACTGCAACTGTGCTGCTGGCAACAATTTATGTTTTGTTGCCAACGTTTACTGACACCGGCCATATTCAACGGGTGTTGAGCGTTTTGTAAATTCATCAGTTGTTCTGCACTCTGACACACTCAGACGAGAGTGCTGTGAAATCGGAGTAGATAGCAAGAGAGAATTTACCAGCTACGTCTATCAACAGTTGTCGCAGTGACATTCTATTGAAATGGATACTTGCATAGTGGAGTCTTTTGTTAAGACATGTAGCTAGCTAGCTCAACAATGAACCATAATCCCAACTCATGATGTTACTACCCTGCATAAACCTGCAGGTAGCTAACCAACCAGGTTCAATGTTAGCTAGCTAACATTAGGCTATAACTAGCAAAGCAAATGGCTTTGAGATACAAATAATAAGATAATACATGTATCGTTAGCCAGCGAGCCAGCCAGCTAACGTTAGCTAGCTAGCTAACGTTAGCTAGCTAGCTAATGTTAGCTAGCTAGCTAACAATACACTTTTACTTGAAATGAAAACAACTTTCTGTTAAAATTAGAAATGTGTAATATCTGAAAATGTAGCTAGCTAGACTATCTTACCCATATACATCATGGATGGACGGTTCTCCCTGTCCCAGATGCCATGGTTGCCCTTAGTTTGAAGATGTAATCCGGAGACAGGTATTTTCTCCATCTCCTTAGCTATCATACTCTAATTCCACTGATTTCAAAACTTGGTCCTCCAGAAAGTGGAGAGCAACACTTATGCAGTTCTACTCCATGATACATTTTTAAATAAAACATAGACAGTATTACCTACACATACTGACCAGCTCAGATAGAGAGAAGCGTGCTATAAGGCAGACCAAACCAAACTCATCTCTCGGCATGTCCAGCCCACTCATTATCTCAGCCAATCATGGCTAGGAGGAAGGTTGCTGACTTTTTGTGTGGCTTATTAACCAACTAGGCTTGTAATTTAACAATTTTATTCATATTTACAGATGACATACACGTCTGTTATAAAGACACATGAAAGTTCACATGTTCCAGAAGGCATTTCTGCCAAAAAAATGCATTTTGATTTAAAAAAAGTTTACGTTCAAATGGCTCTCCTATGAAGTAGCAACCCGTGACATATGCCTAGTTTCCAAGTAACAGACACATCTCAGCATCAACTGTTCAGAGGAGACTGTGTGAATCAGGCCATCATGGTTGAATTGCTGCAAAGAAACCACTACTAAAGGACACCAATAAGAAGACTTTCTTGGGCCAAGAATCACGAGCAATGGACATTAGACTGGTGGAAATCTTTCCTTTGGTCTGATGAGTCCAAATTTGAGATTTTTGGTT
The DNA here is from genome assembly GCF_901001165.1 of Salmo trutta. Taxonomy (NCBI): domain Eukaryota; kingdom Metazoa; phylum Chordata; class Actinopteri; order Salmoniformes; family Salmonidae; genus Salmo; species Salmo trutta. Next base: position 24,184,362 of record NC_042985.1, read on the forward strand.
CCAAACGCCGTGTCTTTGTGATTTAAAATACAAGCCACGCTTCAAAACGTCTTAGGGCTAGGCCCCTTTCTTCTCAATTTCCGCCTGAATGACGTGCCCAAAGTAAACTGCTGTAACGCCCTGGCCATAGAGAGGGTTTTTTTGTTCTTTATTTTGGTTAGGCCTGGGTGTTACATTGGGTGGGCGTTCTATGTTTTTCTAGGTTTTTGTATTTCTTTGTTTTGGGCCGTGTGTGGCTCCCAATCAGGCACAGCTGAAGTTCGTTGTTGTTGATTGGGAGTCACACATAAGTGCATGTTTTTCCGTTGGGGTTTTGTGAGTAATTGTTTCTGTCATTGTGTTTCACCTGACAGGACTGTTTGGCTGTCAGTTTCTTATTTTGTAGTTGTATAGTGTTCCGTTTAAGAATTAAATATGATGAACACTAACTCCGCTGCGTTTTGGTCCACTCTCTCTCACGACAGCCGTTACAGAATTACCCACCAAACAAGGACCAAGCAGCGGAGGAAGGAGCAGCACCAGGAGAGCAGCATGATGGACTCATGGACGTGGGAACAAATACTGGACGGAGAGGGACCATGGACTCAGGCTGGGGAGTATCGCCTCCCGCAGTGGGAGATCGAAGCGGCGAGAGCGGAGAGGCGATGGTATGAGGAGAGGGAGCGCAACAGGCACGAGAGGCAGCCCCAAGATTTTTTTTTGGGGGGGGCACACGGGACAGTCGGCGGTGCCGAGGTCAGAACCAGAGCCTTTCGGGTTGACGTTGGAGGTGAGCGAAGGGTGCGAAGCAGAGACAGTGAAGGAGTTGATGGGAAGATTGGAGGAGAGAGAGATGAGAGAGCTGCTGGTTTGGTGCATAAGGCACGGCATTCGCCCTACGGAGCGTGTCAGTGAATTGATGTCACCTGAGTCAGTTCTCCATACTCGTCCTGAGGTGCGTGCTGGCCGTCTGTTGAAGACTGTGCCTGCGCCCAGAAACAAGCCTCCTGCATGTCTTCCCAGCCCTGCACGTTCTGTGCCTACGCCCAGAACCAGGCCTCCTGCATGTCTTCCCATCCTGGTCAAGCCCGTGCCTCCTCCTCGGACCAGTCCTCCAGTGGGTTTCCCCATCTTGGTTAAGCCTGTGCCTGCTCCACGGACCAGGCCTCCAGTGGGTCTCCCCATCCTGGTTAAGCCTGTGCCTCCTCCTCGGACCAGGCCTCCAGTGGGTCTCCCCATCCTGGTCTGTCCTGTGCCTGCTCCACGGACCAGGCCTCCAGTGGGTCTCCCCATCCTCCTCCTCGGACCAGGCCTCCAGTGGGTCTCCCCATCCTGGTCTGTCCTGTGCCTGCTCCACGGACCAGGTCTCCAGTGGGTCTCCCCATCCTGGTTAAGCCTGTGCCTCCTCCTCGGACCAGGCCTCCAGTGGGTCTCCCCATCCTGGTCTGTCCTGTGCCTGCTCCACGGACCAGGCCTCCAGTGGGTCTCCCCATCCTGGTCTGTCCTGTGCTACCTCCACGGACCAGGCCTCCAGTGGGTCTCCCCATCCTGGTTAAGCCTGTGCCTCCTCCTTGGACCAGGCCTCCAGTGGGTCTCCCCATCCTGGTCTGTCCTGTGCCTGCTCCACGGACCAAGCCTCCAGTGGGTCTCCCCATCCTGGTTAAGCCTGTGCCTCCTCCTCAGACCAGGCCTCCAGTGGGTCTTCCCATCCTGGTCTGTCCTGTGCCTGCTCCACGGACCAGGCCTCCAGTGGGTCTCCCCATCCTGGTCCGTCCTGTGCCACCTCCCAGGACTAGGCCTCCAGTGGGTCTCGCCAGTCCGGAGCCGCCAGAGCCGCCCGCCAGTCAGGAGCTGCCAGAGCCGCCCGCCAGTCAGGAGCTGCCAGAGCCGCCCGCCAGTCAGGAGCTGCCAGAGCCGCCCGCCAGTCAGGAGCTGCCAGAGCCGCCCGCCTGTTCGGAGCTGCCAGAGTGGCCCGCCTGTTCGGAGCTGCCAGAGTGGCCCGCCTGTTCGGAGCTGCCAGAGTGGCCCGCCTGTTCGGAGCTGCCAGAGTGGCCCGCCGGTCCGGATCTGCCAGAGTGGCCCGCCTGTCCGGATCTGCCATCGCTGCCCACCAGCCGGGCGCAGCCAGGGTCATCCGCCAGTCAGGCACAGCAAGGGTCGCCCGCCAGCCGGGCGCAGCCATCGCCGCCCGCCAGCCGGGCGCAGCAAGGGACACCCGCCAGCTGGGCGCAGCCATCGCCGCCCGCCAGTCGGGCGCAGACAGGGTTGCCCGCCAGCCGGGCGAAGTCAGGGTCGCCCACCAGACCTTCGGCGCGGCCAGGTGCGCCACCTAAGAGGGCGACGCCAAGGGTGGGGCAGAGGCCACGTCCCGCACCTGAGCCGCCGCCGTAAGAAGGCCCACCCGGACCCTCCCCTTCAGTGTCAGGTTTTGCGGCCGGAGTACGCACCTTGGGGGGGGGGGGGGGGGTACTGTAACACCCTGGCCATAGAGAGGGTTTTTTTGTTCTTTATTTTGGTTAGGCCAGGGTGTTACATTGGGTGGGCGTTCTATGTTTTTCTATGTTTTTGTATTTCTTTGTTTTGGGCCGTGTGTGGCTCCCAATCAGGCACAGCTGAAGTTCGTTGTTGTTGATTGGGAGTCACACATAAGTGCATGTTTTTCCGTTGGGGTTTTGTGAGTAATTGTTTCTGTCATTGTGTTTCACCTGACAGGACTGTTTGGCTGTCAGTTTCTTATTTTGTAGTTGTATAGTGTTCCGTTTAAGAATTAAATATGATGAACACTAACTCCGCTGCGTTTTGGTCCACTCTCTCTCACAACAGCCGTTACAACTGCCTGTTGCTCAGGCCCTGAAGCCAGGATATGCATATAATTGATACCATTGGAAATAAAACACTTTGAAGTTTGTAGAAATGTTAAAATAATGTAGGAGAATATAACACAATAGATATAGTAGGAGAAAATCCAAAGACAAAACAACCAGATTTTCTTTTTGTTGAGAGCCCATGCTCTTACAATGGAAAGTATAGGGGCATACTGAATTCTGGCTTCAAGAGGGTGTCAGCAGTCTATGTTCAAGGTTTCATGCTTGTAACTTCCAAAACGAATTAGAAATATGAGTTTTAGTACAGGGACACAGTCTTGGAAATTTGTGTATGCGCACGCGATGAAGACAGAACGCACCTGCCAAAATCAGTTTCCTTTTGAACATGCTTCTTTCCGTAAGAAATATTATAGTTTGATTACATTTTAGGGTATCTGAGGAGTGAATAGAAACATATTTTGACTTGTTGAAACAAAGTTTAGGAGTAGATTTTCAGATTCCTTTCTTTGCATGTTGAACGAGTGGATTACTCTAATTGATGGCGCAACTAAACAGACTTTTTGGGATATAAAGAAGGATTTTATCTAACAAAACAACACTACATGTTGTAGCTGAGACCCTTAAGATGACAAATCAGAGGAACATTTTCAAAAAGTAAGTGAATATTTAATCGCTATGTGAATTTATGAAAACTGTGCCGGTGGAAAAATAATTTGATATGTGGCGCTGTCCTCAAACAATCGCATGGAATGCTTTCGCTGTAATGGCTACTGTAAATCAGACAGTGCAGTTAGATTAACAAGAATTTAAGCTTTCAACCGATATAAGACACTTGTATGTACCTAAATGTTTAATATCCATAATGTTATGATTATTTATTTGGATTGCGTGCCCTCCAGTTTCACCAGAAGTTGTCCAGCTAGTGGGACACCTATCCCAAACAGGTTCCAGCAAGGCTACCACAGCGATACGCCATCCCATCTGGTATGCGCTTAGTGGGACTATCATTTGTTTTTCAACAGGACAATGACCCAACACAACTCCAGGCTGTGTAAGGGCTATTTGACCAAGAAGGAGAGTGAAGGAGTGCTGCATCAGATGACCTGGCCTCCACAATCACCCGACCTCAACCCAATTGAGATGGTCTGGGATGAGTTGGACCAAGAGAATGAAAAGCAGCCAACAGGAGCTCAGCATATATGGGAACTCCTTCAAGACTGTTGGAAAAGCATTCCAGGTGAAGCTGGTTGAGGAAATGTCAAGAGTGTGCAAAGCTGTCATCAAGGCAAAGGGTGGCTACTTTGAAGAATCTAAAGTCTCAAATATATGTGGATTTGTTTAACAATTCTTAGCTTACTACATGATTCCATATGTGTTATTTCATAGTTTTGATGTCTTCACTATTATTCTACAATGTAGAAAATTGTACAAATAAAGAAAAACCCTTGAATGAATAGGTGTGTCCAAACTATTAAATCACATCTATAACTTAAAACCTCTGTCATAGGAAGCCAAAAATCTGCATTTCTTTCCCTCAAGTACTTCTTGTCCGCTTCCTCCGTTGATTAAATCAGCTCTTTATTTAACTTGACTGATTTATATATAATGGTTTGAGTGGTTTAATTCAGGAGTTAAAGCCTTTTAGGGAGGTCAATTTGCAGTGTTGGAGACACCCAGGTAGGCCGCACAGACAGGGGGAACCCTGAGGAAGATGTGAGTTCATTGGTACAGTATGTGTGTGTTAAGATATCAGTGTAAGTATGTGTGAATTTTTTATTTATTTATTTCACCTTTATTTAACCAGATAGGCTAGATGAGAACAAATTCTCATTTACAACTGCGAACTGGCCAAGATAAAGCACAGCAGTTCGACAGTGAGTGCAAATGAGGTAAGATAAGGGAGGTAAGGCAATAAATAGGCCATAGGCAATTAGACACCAGAATGGTAGATGTGCAGAAGACTAATGTTGCAAGTAGAGATACTGGGGTGCAAAGGAGCAAGATAAATAAATGAATACAGTATGGGGATGAGGTAGTTGGATGGGCTGTTTACAGATGGGCTATGTACAGGTGCAGTGATCTGTGAGCTGCTCTGACAGCTGGTGCTTAAAGCTAGTGAGGGAGATATGGGTCTCCAGCTTCAGTGATTTTTGCAGTTCGTTTCAGTCATTGGCAGCAGAGAACTGGGAGGAAAGGCAGCCAAAGGAAGAATTGGCTTTGGTGGTGACCAGTGAGATATACCTGCTGGAGCGTGCTATGGGTGGGTGCTGCTATGGTGACCAGTGAGCTTAGATAAGGCAGAGCTTTATCTCACAGAGACTTGTAGATGACCTGGAGCCAGTGGGTTTGGCGACGAGTATGAAGCGAGGGCCAGCCAACGAGAGCGTGCAGGTCGCAGTGGTGGGTAGTATATGGGGCTTTGGTGACAAAACGGATGGCACTATGATAAACTGCATCCAATTTGTTGAGTAGAGTGTTGGAGGCTATTTTATAGATGACATCGCCGAAGTCGAGGATCGGTAGGATGGTCAGTTTTACAAGGGTAAGTTTGGCAGCATGAGTGAAGGAGGCTTTGTTGCGAAATAGGAAGCCAATTCTAGATTTAATTTTGGATTGTAGATGCTTAATGTGAGTCTGGAAGGAAAGTTTACAGTCTAGCCAGACAGCTAGGTATTTGTAGTTGTCCACATATTCTAAGTCAGAACCGTCCAGAGCAGTGATGCTGGACAGGTGGGCGGGTGTGGGCAGTGATTGGTTGAAGAGCATGCATTTAGTTTTACTTGCATTTAAGAGCAGTTGGAGGCCACGGAAGGAGAGTTGTATGGCATTGAAGCTCGTCTGGAGGTTAGTTAACACAGTGTCCAAGGAAGGGCCAGAAGTATACAGAATGGTGTCGTCTGTGTAGAGGTGGATCAGAGAATACCCAGCATTTATTCTTTTCTCTCCTTCTCCCCTCACAGGTGACAATCATCACTCCCCAATCAGTCATCAATCAGTCCCCAATCAGAAGACACCTGTTCCTTTTCCCTCAACCTATCACAGCCCCTTTCCCTTGGTTTAAAAACCCAGTCAGTTTTCTCCCCAGATCAATTTCTCGCTAGCTCATTCTCACTCTGTGATCAATCTTTGTGTTCATTCTCTCAAGCGCTCTCTGTGTCCTCCTCTCTCTATCTCTGTATTGATCTCTTTTGTTTTTGCAACTACATGTCACATTTGTCCGGTAATCCTGTGAGTATTGTTTTGTTGTTTGACTGTTTGTTTGGTGGGAAAAGGGGGTACCAAGACAAGTCGCCCATGGGCATACATTACCCGTAAGAATACTGTGTCTAAGTACCCTAGTTAGAACTGGGCGGACCACCCTCTGTATTTTTGGTTAGTTAGCTAGCTGTTGTGGAAATAGGCTAGTCTAGCTTAGGGGTGTTTTTGGCTTTTTCTTTTGAATAAATGAGATGTAAAGATAAAGGAGTGTTTCCTAAAAGTGGAGTAAATAGCAAACAACAGGCTTCAGAAAATAAAAGCTGTAAAAACAGCAGACCATGACATTTGACAATTTGGTCACACTATGTCGATGCTCGACATAGTCATACTATCTGTTGATAAGAAACTGCTTGCTAAGGTTACGGTCAGGGTTAGGTTTAGGTTTAGAATAAGGGTTAGGGGGCTGCTGAGTGGCACAGAGGTATAAGGCAGTGCATCTCAGTGCAAGAGGCATCACTACAGTCCCTGGTTCAAATCCAGGTTGTATCACATCTGGCTGTGATTGGGAGTCCCATAGGGTGGTGCACAATTGGCCCAGTGTTGTCTGGGTTTGACCAGGGTAGGTTACTGATAGTCTGTATATAGAGCATCTACAGATACAGACTATCCAAATAAAGACTTACCAGCAATTTATATAGCAAAGAATCCTAAGGAATCCAGTGCTTTAAGAGATAGCTACCATAAAGTGTGTTGCATTGACCTTATGGAGCAGTAAATGAGAAAGAGGAGATAGTTGGACTGGGCTGTTCTCATGCTACAAACAGGCGTCTGGCTGTTTACGAGATGGGGTCTGGATGCTTTTGGTAAGAACCTGATGGAGTGTGCTGAAGGGTTTGGGGGGGGGGGGGCGTCCATGGAAAACAGTAACCAGAGAGTGTCCCTGGAGCATTCGAGGCAGAGGGGGGGCTCCTGTGACCCATCACTGAGACTGCCTCAGTGATGGGTCACAGATGACAAGGAGCCCGTATAACAGTGCTGTCACAAATCAACAAGTACAACGTTCTGCACACAGACACACACACACACACACACACACACATTCTAACTCTCTCAGCCTGTGCCCCTCACAATCCATCCAAACAGAGCTGTGAAAGGGCTGCTTTCCTCTACAGTGAGTTTCTGTGTCAACGGCTGTTTTCCCTCCATACATCACGGCCAGGAACAAAGACTAACTATCCACGACTCTATTTGTTATTCATCCATCTATCTATTTCCTGAATCAGCAGAGCAACACGTAGGCACATACACACGTACAGCTGGACATAGATGAGTTTTAAGCATAACCAGGTTCGACTGAAGCCAAAAGCAACCATTAAGAAATTAGAGGCCATTAACATGTGAAAATGATGACGAAAGATGTGTGCAAGTTGGGGAAATACTTTCCTAACAGAAAAAGTTCTGATTTTTGAGTGTGATAAGTCTGAACAGATGGAGATTGATGTTAAGGAGGTCTCAGTTTTTCCAAATTCTAACTTTTCCAAAACAGTCTTTTCATTGAAATCCCACACAAGGATAAAATAAATATGAAGCAGGCCCATTAAATTCAGATTGAACTCAAGTTACGTGAATATTACGTTACAACGCTATCAGCTAATATTACAACGCTATCAGAGAGGAAGGGGCTGCGCTGTGATGGAGGGCAAATCAAATGAACTCACATCTTCCTCAGGGTTCCCCCTGTCTGTGCGGCCTACCTGGGTGTCTCCAACACTGCAAATCCACCTCCCTAAAAGGCTTTAACTCCTGAATTAAACCACTCAAACCATTATATATAAATCAGTCAAGTTAAATAAAGAGCTGATTTAATCAACGGAGGAAGCGGACAAGAAGTACTTGAGGGAAAGAAATGCAGATTTTTGGCTTCCTATGACAGAGGTTTTAAGTTATAGATGTGATTTAATAGTTATTCATCACATAATCATGAAGTTGGCATAAAAATACAATCCCTTAAACATCAAGCAGTTTTCTGACCTAATAGTAAATGATTATTAATATGAATGTGAACTCCTGGTCATAAAGTACCGTGTCATATTTCTCTTGGCACAGAGGTCCATCAGATGATATCCTGCATTTACACAACAGAACTTCTGTGGTGAAACAGAAAAGAAAGACAAAGACAACTATGTAATCCCTCTCCCCTCATCCCTCTCTTCATCCCGCTGTCTAATCATCATCATTCTATTCTCCATATTCCATTCAATCTATCACATTCTCTTATCCATCTCTCTTTTCGGAAGTTTCATTGATCACTCCCCACCCTCCATCCCTCTATCTCTCTATCACAATCCTAATATCATCCAATCATCCGCATACCTTTTTCTCTATCCTTCCCCCTCTCATTCCCCACCCTGATCCTTCTCTGTAACTTCCTGTCCCTAATAACCTCCTTCTCCCCTGTCAGAAAACACACGATTTCCAATAGCCGACTCCTGCCACTTCTAAGACAGAACCCAGCCCATTTAACAAGACGTAAGGCCTTTCCTCCATAGAGACACAGCAGTGGCTAGACAGTACTGGAGAGCCCAGCGAAAACATTGGCTTTGGTGAGGATGTAAAGGAAATGAATAGCAGTGTGCCAATCTCATTTCTGAGGCCTGGGGTTGCTGATTTCATTAGAGAGCAACACACTATTAGAGCTGCCTCAGTTTGCTTTGCAGCTGCACACAGAGCCCCACATTTCCATAATGCAGCCGGAGATACGGTTTCACCCAAGTGGGCCAAGCACCAACCACTTCCGCTGCAAACCGCTCTCTTTGGTTATTATATATTCTCACAATAAATACGATGGAGAATGCGGCGAGCGTCTCGATGACGGGGTTGACGTTGGACTCGGCTCAACGCAGACTGTTGTGTAATGTGTGCTGTACAGGGCCCTCATTATATAAAGGGAAAATAATTCAAAGTATTAGCAGTTTGGCTCTCAATATTTTTCACGTTTTGTCTTAAGATGTCAGTCTGTCTGTCTATGTTTCAGTTGAAACATTCTACGTCCACAGTAGCATAAATTAGTATTTACACTCAAATAAGTTCAAATAAGGTGACCTAACTGCTGGTGCTCATCTGACACATTATTGTCCTCCTTATATGTCTCCTAGGACCAATAACCTCATATTACACCACTACTGGTTGGGGCTCCACAACCACCTGACAACAGTTATTTAACCCCCAGCCAGAGCACTAGCTCCTGCTCCCCAGCCCTGCCAGATGTTCCAACACAAGACGAGAGGGGAGAATTAGATGAGACCTTGAATCAAAAGGCATTACACACCGGGCATATAGAGAGCTTCCTCATAACCCTTTTAAGTGCTATTCCATTTCACTACATACCACCATCAGGGCACTACAGAAGCAGGGGTTGGAGAAGTGAGAGGGACCAATTAGGAACTGTTTAACTGGGGTGAGGAGTCTCAGAACAATGTATCCTTTCTTCAGTCTTGCCAGTAGCAGGGTTAGGGTATTAGCAGCAGCAGTAGTATTTCCATGGGTGTGTAAGTAGGGCCTTACAAAGTGGCGATGGAGTTATGTGAGCGACAGGGAGAAGAAGAAGTGTGTTTCTTCTCCTCTGCTGACGTGTTGTCCTGACATGGCCAGCGATGATTCAGTGCCAGACCCTCCATCCATCTCACACACACTCAGCCGTAGTCAGAGTGGCTACAGTACAGGCAGCTCAACGTGCCAAACTAGAGGAATGAGGGTTCACAATGAGATCATCAATGTTGGCGGAGATTTGTTTTAATCTAGACTTTTTTAATTCTGCTTTTAAGCAGAGTTATGAAAATGAGTCTCAATTCAGCCAATATCGTACTAACCTGAACACAGCAACTCAACCGGAGTCTAAGGTTATAAAATAATGGCAATGGCCAGGTATATCAAACTAGGTTTTATCCCTACTGCTATAGCCTCTGTACCAGCCTATCTAATGAACCGCTTGGCGTAGTTACAGGAACTAGCAGCGTCTCATCAGTCTCCATGCTTGAGTCTAATGAAGGCAAACACTTTCAATGTAGTTATTTTTGAGAAATGAAAGGTAACAATGACTTGTTTAGTCTAATAGGCCAGTCCAGTCAGACCACCCCAGGCCCTGTGGAGAGAGGGAGAGAGAGAGGGGGAGAGAGAGAGAGAGAGAGAGAGAGAGAGAAAGAGAGAGAGAGAGAGAGAGAGAGAGAGAGAGAGAGAGAGAGAGAGGAGTGTATAGGCGGAGTGTACAGGGGTGCACTATTTGCTTATGTCTGTGGGTCCCCCAGTGACAGCGGTACACTTCATTGTGTACAGTAGTCAGAGGAAGTGCACTTTGTCCAAAGGATTTAGGAATCTTAATAGTTTTCTATTAACACAATATTTACTACCCCAGGGCAGATGCCAATTTATCACCATGCCTTATGGACTCACGCTATACCCCTCTAACACAGTGGGCATTTGTGTGTGACCAGTGACCACCAACTTGTTCTGGTTCTAGACTTTGGAGTTCCGCCCTGTGTCTGAATTTGCATCGGTGGGAACGTGAATGAATCACTGGGGTGTAAACAATGGCGTGACGGTGAGATGGCATGAAAGACTTTCCCAGGCCAAACCCACACTCTGGCCAGTCTAACAGTTACAGCACAATCAGACATCAGCACCCTAACTAATACACAGTAATAGGAGGGAAATAGCACATCTTAAGTTGTAAGATAAAAACCTATTTTCTTATTTGACTGATAACAGTGACAAGCTTCAAAGCGCTTCATTATAGATAGTACTGTAAAATGTCTTTAACCAGCTCCTGAAAACAATACCCAAATGGGTAAAAAAAGATCTGTCTAACAATAACGTTCTACCCTTCTCTCTCTCTCTCTCTCGCTCCCTCCTCCTCCTCTGCCTCCTTCCCCTGGTTTATCTGGAGGTATTGTTAGATGGCGAGACAGTGACAGATCATAGAGGGAAATAGAGCCCTTGCATGCCATGGAATCCAGTCAGATAAGGGCCCACAGTGGCTGTGTGTGCGTGTGTGTGTTTAGCATGGGGTAGTCTGGCTTCTGATTGCTAGTACCAGGCTTCCCACATGAAAGTGGGCCTATGCCTCAGGGAAGAGATTCCTGGCTGTTTGGCAAAAAGAGGGGGGGGGGGGCTGGGAGGGGGAGTAAAGTGTGTGGAAGGGGAGAGTGGAGCAAGGGGCAGGGAAGGAATTAGGTGAAGGAGGGTTGCCCAAAATGACACACAGACACACACACAAACACACAAACACACAAAAATGACACACAGACACACACACACACACACACACAAACACCCTACCCGCCTCCTTCCATTACCCCCCCCCCCCCCCCCCCCCCCCCCCGCCACATGTTGCTAAGTGAGGACCGCACAGGGGCTTGCCCCCTTCCAACCCCCGTCCTCCCCACATTCCGTCCCTCTCTTCCCCCTCTCAGCTTTAATTGAGTAGACAAATGGATCTTTCAGAGCCCACTACTGCGTCCCCATACATCAGTCATGACAATGTTAGCTTTATGACGAGACGCTTGCCTTGACCTGAGCCATATGTTCGGCCCGCGCCACACACGCACACTCACCTCCGTACCATGCTAATGGCTCCTTGGTAATTGCCTGTTGTTTTATTATTAAAGGTAATTTAGGCCCTAATGCAATTCATTCAACATTGTGCAGTGGCCCCACCCTGGCTGGCTGGCCCTACTTTGTGGTTGTGTTACAGAGGCTTTTCCTGTGCTACGGATCAACAGCCTCTCTATGTATTAGAACACAATACCATATCAGTCTACATGATCAAATAAAACATATACACCATATCTACAAAAGTATGTGGACACCCCTTCAAATTAGTAGATTCAGCTGTTTCAGCCACACCCGTTGCTGACAGGTGTATAAAATTGAGCACACCGCCATGCAATCTTCATAGACAAACATTGGCTGTAGAATGGCCTTACTGAAGAGACTTTCAATGTGGCACTGTCAAAGGATGCCACCTTTCCAACAAGTCAGTTTGTCTTGCCCTGCCCTGCCCTGCTATAGCTGCCCTGGTCAACTGTAAGTGCTGTTATTGTGAAGTAGAAACGTCTTGGAGCAACAAAAGCTCAGGCCCGAAGTGGTAGGCCACACAAGATCACAGAACTGGACAACTGAGTGCTGAAGTGCGTAGCGCATAAAAATCGTCTGTCCTCGGTTGGAACACTCACTATCAAGTTCCAAACTGCCTCTGGAAGCAGTCAGCACAATAACTGTTTGTTGGGAGCTTCATGAAATGGGTTTCCATGGCCGAACAGCCGCACACAAGCCTAACATCACCATGCGCAATGCCAAGCATCGGCTGGAGTGGTGTGAACCTCGCCGCCATTGGACTATGGAGCAGCAGAAACGCGTTCTCTGGAGTGATGAATAGCCCTTCACCATCTGGCAGTCCGACGGATTAATCTGGGTTTTGCGGATGCTAGGAGAATGTTACCTTCCCCAATGCATAGTGCCAACTGTAAAGTTGGTGGAGGAGGAATAAAGGTCTGGGGCTGTTTTTCATGGTCCAGGCTAGGCCTTCTTAACGCTACAGCATACAATGACATTCTAGACAATTCTGTGCTTCCAACTTTGTAGCAACAGTTTTGGGAAGGCCCTTTCCTGTTTCATCATGACAATGCCCCCGTGCACAAAGTGAGGTCCATACAGAAATGGTTTGTCGAGATCGGTGTGGAAGAACTTGACTGGCCTGCACAGACCCCTGACTTCAACCCCATCAAACAGCTTTGGGATGATTTTAGACACCGACTGCAAGCCAGGCCAAATCGCCCAACATCAGTACCTGACCTCACTAATGCTCTTGTGGCTGAATGGAAGCAAGTTCCATCAGCAATGTTCCAACATCTAGTGGAAGCTTCCCCAGAAGAGTGGAGGCTGGTATAGCAGCAAAGGGGTGACCAACTCCATATTAATGCCCATGCTTTTGGAATGAGATGTTCGACGAGCAGGTGTTCACATACTTTTCATGTAGTGTACCATCCATATGGCATTACATTACTAAAAGCTGAGTCATCATAGATAATACACTTGTACACTATCAGTTTACAAATGAGGAACTGCAGCGAGAGTGTTTATGTGACATGGTTGTTGAGATGAGGAAAAGAAAGAAGTGAGAGAGAGAGAGAGAGAGAGAGAGAGAGAGAGTTGTGTGTGTAACACTGAACTAGAAACAAGCGAGTGATGAAGTACTATAGAGCTCACTGACAGTGTGGATTGTGGAATCTACACTAGATAGATGTGATTCAGTGCAACCAGGCCAGTGCAGTCAGTTAGTGGGTGACTTATGACAGGGGAGATACAGGAACAGTCATGTGAACATGATAACTCTTAATACTTCCTGCCTAGCCTCTCCGATACAACAACACTGGGGTCACCATCTTAAAGAAAAACGGATATTCTCTGGTCGTGTGAGAGAATTCCAGATATGATCTAACAGACCTAGATTGTAACACACATACAGTATATCTAAATATGAACGTGGTCTAGTATGATGGAGCTCCTTTCTCCTATCATGAATGACCTTATTTTGATCTCTGTCAGGATGGAAGAGGGTCAGGAAAAAAGTTCATACATTATGCAGGAAATAAAGAGGAGCGCTAGGGAGGATCTTGGTCTAGTCTCTTGGGTTGCATTTCAATAGTTTAAAGTGGATTCCTCTTCTTGTCTTATTTTCTGTATCTACACTGGTTGAAAGAAAAGTCCCCATTTGGCAACCACCAATTGTCTTCACCAACCTGTATTTTCAGATCAGTGCAGATGAGGGATAAAAAACTAGAGAGGAGGTGACTTTAGACAATTGCGATGCAGCAAGTGCATTAGCGCTTACTCACTCTGTCCCGCCTTGCCCCCTGAGAAAGGAGTCATCGCTCTGTCTGTCACTGTTCAGCCATGAAACACACACACACACACACACACAGGGCATCTACAGGCCAGAGATCTTTGTGTTCTCCCCAGGGTTCACTGTCCTCCTTCCCCTCATTCCCTTCCTCTCTCCTTTCTTAAAGTAGCTTCTCCACCCCTTTCCCTAACTCATTTCTTAAAGTAGCTTTTCCACCCCTTTCCCTAACTCCTTTCTTAAAGTAGCTTTTCCACCCCTTTCCCTCTCTCCTTTCTTAAAGTAGCTTCTCCACTCTTTCCCTCTCTCCTTTCTTAAAGTAGCTTCTCCACCCCTTTCCCTCTCTCCTTTCTTAAAGTAGCTTCTCCACCCCTTTCCCTCTCTCCTTTCTTAAAGTAGCTTTTCCACCCCTTTCCCTCTCTCCTTTCTTAAAGTAGCTTCTCCACCCCTTTCCCTCTCTCATTTCTTAAAGTAGCTTTTCCACTCTTTCCCTCTCTCCTTTCTTAAAGTAGCTTCTCCACTCTTTCCCTCTCTCCTTTCTTAAAGTAGCTTCTCCACCCCTTTCCCTCTCTCCTTTCTTAAAGTAGCTTCTCCACCCCTTTCCCTCTCTCCTTTCTTAAAGTAGCTTTTCCACCCCTTTCCCTCTCTCCTTTCTTAAAGTAGCTTCTCCACCCCTTTCCCTCTCTCCTTTCTTAAAGTAGCTTCTCCACCCCTTTCCCTCTCTCCTTTCTTAAAGTAGCTTCTCCACCTCTTTCCCTCTCTCCTTTCTTAAAGTAGCTTTTCCACTCTTTCCCTCTCTCCTTTCTTAAAGTAGCTTCTCCACCCCTTTCCCTCTCTCCTTTCTTAAAGTAGCTTCTCCACCCCTTTCCCTCTCTCATTTCTTAAAGTAGCTTTTCCACTCTTTCCCTCTCTCCTTTCTTAAAGTAGCTTCTCCACTCTTTCCCTCTCTCCTTTCTTAAAGTAGCTTCTCCACCCCTTTCCCTCTCTCCTTTCTTAAAGTAGCTTCTCCACCCCTTTCCCTCTCTCCTTTCTTAAAGTAGCTTTTCCACCCCTTTCCCTCTCTCCTTTCTTAAAGTAGCTTCTCCACCCCTTTCCCTCTCTCCTTTCTTAAAGTAGCTTCTCCACCCCTTTCCCTCTCTCCTTTCTTAAAGTAGCTTCTCCACCTCTTTCCCTCTCTCCTTTCTTAAAGTAGCTTTTCCACTCTTTCCCTCTCTCCTTTCTTAAAGTAGCTTCTCCACCTCTTTCCCTCTCTCCTTTCTTAAAGTAGCTTCTCCACCCCTTTCCCTCTCTCCTTTCTTAAAGTAGCTTCTCCACCCCTTTCCCTCCCTCTCTCTCTCTTCCTCTCGTTATCAGTCTATTCCCACCTCTTTTCCCCATTCTTCTTCTATACCTTCCCCATTCCTTCTCCCTCTTTTTCTGTTTCATTTTCTTGTACTCTCTCTCTCTCTCTCTCTCTCTCTCTCTCTCTCTCTCTCTCTCTCTCTTTCTCTTTCTATGGTTTTATAACTTTTATGTTATGTCTCACTCAGTTTTTTCACGTGTTGTTCTTCCTGGTCACCTCAGGGTCTCTGCTGTCCGGATCTCAGTAGCATCTAGCATGCTTATCTTCTGACAGACACCCTACTCTCATCTAGGGCCAAAACACTAAAATAGACCTCCTTCTTCCCTTCATAGAGTCTTTCCCTCGCTTTCAACTCCCTGGAAGTCTCCTAGTGACACAGTTCCCTGAAAGACTCATGGGATATTCTCATGGGATGGTCATTGGTCATCCTGACCTCCAGATCATGTGATGTCCACATTATATCATGTCTGTTAGGTACACTCTTAGGAAAAAAGGTGCTATCTAGAACCTAAAATGGTTATTCAGCTGTCCCCATAGGAGAACCCTTTGAAGAATCATTTTTGGTTCCAGGTAGAACCCTTTTGGGTTCCATGTAGGACCCTTTCCAAATAGGGTTCTACATGGAACTACATGGTTCTACGTGGGAAAAAAATGGGTTCCCCCTGGAACAAAAAGGGTTCTCTTATTGGGACAGCTTAAGAGCCCTTTTGGAACTCTTTTTTCTAAGAGTGTGGTGTGAGCGTTAGCTGGAGGAGTAGTGATTCCCATCTCTCGCTCTCTCTCTCTTTCTCTCTCTCTCTCTCTCCATCTCTCTCTTTCTCTCTCTCGCCCCCCCCCCCCTCTCTGTTCCCAGCAGTGGGTGAACCCCGGCCAGGCCTTTTATCAGAGGATTCCAGCTCCAGTAGAGCTCAGAGCTCTGTCCGGCTAGCGTTGTGCTTTCCCAGGAGAGGAGACTACAGGAAGTCGTAGGATGATAAAACTGGGCCATTAGAGGGCCAGCTCAGGCCCCCGGGGTTCATTAAACCCAACCCCTAATCTCACATAACACAGGCCGAGGAATCATGAACGCGCCTCTAATTCACATATCATAAGGAACTCTGAACACGCCTTGATCAAATATAAACTCCCTGTACATATTAAAACTCAAAGTATACTCTGTCTGTAGTACTTGAAGGTTTTAGAAGGTTTAGTTATGGATGCATTCTTGTGAAAACAGATATAAGAGACTTTGAAGAGTCCTACTGCTGGATGTTAAACTTTTTATTTTTTGGTGGAATACAAAATAATGTTGCATGAGATTCATACTAAAACAACACCACCAAGCCTTCAAAAGAAACAGTGGCTGAGACTGGTACACACACATTATCATAGTTACTTGTTTTTCCTCCCCTCAGAAACAGCAAGGCCAGTTGGTCCTATTATCTTGTTGTCATCTGCATTTCATTCAGCCTCACTAGGACAGAGGTCTTCCAGTTGAGAAAACAAGGAAGTGAATCTGAGGCAAAGATGACATCACAGCAACCATATTAAAATGTATTACACAGCTGCATCAGAGGTGATGTCACACTCCCAGAACACCACAGGGACATATTCATTAGGTGGCAACGCTACAGAACATTTGAATAGACACAGTATATCTAGCTGTAATAGAAGTGACTCTCAATGGGAAGTCCAGAGGTTCCAGGAGTGATGACAGCTGATAGAGAGAGCAGCTGGTAGTGACAGCTCCCTCAGACCACAGCACACTGCACCACTCAACAACAACACACTGACTGACAACACAGCAAAACACACAGGGAGGGAGGGAGGGAGGCAGGGAAGCAGGGAGGGAGGCAGGGAGGGAGGGAGGCAGGGAAGCAGGGAAGCAGGGAGGGAGGCAGGGAGGGAGGGAGGCAGGGAAGCAGGGAAGCAGGGAGGGAGGCAGGGAGGGAGGGAGGCAGGGAAGCAGGGAAGCAGGGAGGGAGGCAGGGAGGGAGGGAGGCAGGGAAGCAGGGAAGCAGGGAGGGAGGCAGGGAGGGAGGGAGGCAGGGAAGCAGGGAAGCAGGGAGGGAGGCAGGGAGGGAGGGAGGCAGGGAAGCAGGGAAGCAGGGAGGGAGGCAGGGAGGGAGGGAGGCAGGGAAGCAGGGAGGCAGGGAGGGAGGCAGGGAGGGAGGGAGGCAGGGAGGGAGGGAGGCAGGGAAGCAGGGAAGCAGGGAGGGAGGCCTCAAATAGTAGGAAGAAATGAAGAACTCCCTTGGAGCGAAAGTCATTGACTCAGTGGGACTAGAGCTGTAGCTACTGTCTCTATTACACTACATTCACACACACACACACACACACACACACACACACACACACACACACACACACACACACACACACACACACACACACACACACACACACACACACACACACACACATCAATAATGTTTCAAGAGTTCTGAAGTAGTACATATAGAGATATTGCTGGTTTGAATCAATCACACATATCTATGACAGTAGCTTACAGCCAGTAGAGGGGCTCATGCCACCCTCTAGTCTGTTTATGTGTTCATGACTACTGTTGATAATGCACACACACACACACACACACACACACACACACACACACACACACACACACACACACACACACACACACACACACACACACACACACACACTCACACACACACACACACACACACACACACACACACACACACACACACACACACACACACACACACACAGTCCTGTCCTGTCCTGTCCCTGTTGTGCTGATCTCTAGCTGACGAGGCTCTGACATTCCTTCCACAGGCCAGGGAGAGGGCTGACAAATGAGCCCATGTTCCCCTGGTGTTGCCTGGGCCTCCTTATCCTCCTTATCCCCGTTATCCTCCATGCCAACAGATTAGCCCAGAGCTCAGGGCTGCCTGGGAGAATGCCAGTCACCACTCTTATCTCAACTGCACTCAATTAGCCCTCGGCACAGAGAACATTTGAAGCCTCTCACCAGGGGACAGACCAGGGGTCACCAAGGGCCGCGGTGAGGGGGTGGGGGGAGCGGGCAGAGCTAGGGGGGTTGTAATGGCCCTTTAACCCCTCCAAATACAGAGATAAGGGATGAGAATGAGTGTGTGTGTGTGTGTGTGTTTGTGTGTGTGTGTGTGTGTGTGTGTGTGTGTGTGTGTGTGTGTGTGTGTGTATGTGTGTATGTGTGTATGTGTGTGTGTGTGTGTGTGTGTGTGTGTGTGTGTGTGTGTGTGTGTGTGTGTGTGTGTGTGTGTGTGTGTGTGTGTGTGCAATGATTCCCTGCGTCATGTGATAATGCCTAGGAAATATGGAGAGAAGATATTTCTGAGAGATTTCTTAGATATTTCCCCTCTCTCCCTCTCAGTAACATATTGAAATCTATGCTCCTGAGCCCTAAACAGGCCGTTTCCTTCCATCCACTGTCCCAGCACAACCTATTCCCACAACAACACCCACAAACACTACAACTTTCTGCTCAGACAGTTTACGAGCAGGCCAGCTGAAGAAAATCCAGAGTCCATTTATGGCCTAACAGTAATGGTGGTGGTGGGGGGGTTAGAAGTGGGCACAGGGCTAAGCGATGCTAGTCCCTTGACCGACTCCTCGAAAAGAGATTCCAGTAAGCAGAACAGAAAAACACAGTCAGAAACAGACCCTGTACTATACTAGCTAGTCTTCAGTGTTGGGTAACTCTCCCACAGTGTTACTGGAAGACATAAAACTAAGTATAACCCCATGGACAAAATAAACAGGAGCTAACTTCTGTCTAGTCAGACATTTTCTTGTACAGCTCAGAGGCCTCTGGAGAGGTAGAGCATTCATTTAACGAATTGCTCTTTCCTTTAGGCCAATCTAAGGTTATCTGCACACACAATATGTGCAATATTCACCCTCTGGCGAGTTGAAGACATTATCAGGACAAATTCCAACACATCTACTTGCAGTAGGGACATAAAAGGGATACAGTCAAATAACTAAGCTATTATTGCAGTGAGAGCAGGGTGGGGAGAGTTCACTCAGTGTGCCCAAAGCATAGTGGCTCTGTCTGACTGGGTAGAGTAGGGTAGAGTACAAGGTGTTTTGGACTGAAGACCTGTCCTGTCCTCTGTCTAATGTACTCCTCCGGGGAAACACTGGCTTCTATTCTGGGGAACAGCATGTATCAGCGTGTTGATGGGAGACAGCAGGAGAGAGAGGGAGGGAGGGCGTGGGAGGGAGGGAGGGGGAGAGAGAGGGGGGGGGTGAAGGGAGGAGACGGGGAAGAGAGAAAAAGAGAGGAGAACAGAGAGGAGAGGAGTACGAGGGAAGAAGGCAGATATGAGAAATAGAGAAACAGGGATAAAAGGGGACAGAGAGGAAGTGGTAAGAAAGAGAGAGAAGAGAGAGAACTTACCCTCTGGCAGGTTTCAGTGTGTCTGGCGGATGTTCCCCTCCTTGTAAGGCAGTGGTGATGCTCTGATGCTCAGCTCTGTAGCGGTGCAGCTGTGAAGAGCTATGAAAAGAAATCTCACACTTGCCAACATCTACACTGCTCTTAATCCCCCCCTACCACCCTCCAATCCATCAAACCATCACTTCGGATTCTCTGCAACCCAACCTCCACCCCATCACGGCATCTTCTCTCCTCCACCCCTCTAACCCACTACTGCTCATCCATCTCTCCATCCCTCCATCATTCAGACACACCTCTGAGGAGGGTGAGGAGGTTCTATTATGCCACTCCATCACTTTATCATCCAGAGATATGGCCTTATCATTCTGTCAACACCTGCATGTTGGTATCAACCATCCCTCTCCCATCTATCCACCTATCCACCTATCATAGCTCAGCTGCACTGTGAAATCACTTGGAGTCAATGGGTAAGTATACATTTGTAAATTTTTTATTCAGCCTTTATTTAACTAGGAAATTCAGTTAATTGTACGGAAAAAATGTATGAAATGTATGCATTCACTACTGTAAGTCGCTCTGGATAAGAGCGTCTGCTAAATGACGTAAATGTAAATGTAATTAAGAACAAATTCTTATTTACAATGACGGCCTACCCCGACCAAACCTGGACGACGCTGGGTCAATTGTGAACCGACCTATGGGACTCCCAACTCCCAATGTGATACAGCCTGGATTCGAACCAAGGACTGTAGTGACTGAGATGCAGTGCCTTGGACCGCTGCACCGCTCAGGAACCAAATTAACACCCTATTCTTATGAGGTGGCTCTGGTCAGAGGTAATGCAATGTTGGGATGGAATAGAGTGAGATTAGAGATACAGCAAGAGTGACACCCACTGATTAGAGAGGAGAGGAGAGGAGAGGAGAGGAAAGGAGAGGAGAGGAGAGGAGAGGAGAGGAGAGGAGAGTAAAAGGACTGAGTCCAGGTGCTAGTGACCTGCTGTGTTTCATCCTCAATCAGCCTGACACTCTGACTGAACAAGAGAGCTGATGACAGAAGCCGATGACTGCCTCTTGAACATGTCTTCAAGTAGGAGCACTGTCACAGTGAGAAAGTGTAATACTGGAACACCCCAAATCATCTAACATGGTATTGTCATGCAAATTATTAAGCATTTTACATTTTTGTAAAATGTTGAATATGTGAGGCAAAGTCAATGGATTTATCAGATGAACCTGCCACTAGTTACAGTAGTACCTCAGATAGAGACAATCTGATGACATAATAGGACCCGAAAGTACGAGGTAGGATGATTTTTTATTTATTTGTTTTACCTTTATTTAACCAGGTAGGCCAGTTGAGAAGAAGTTCTCATTTACAAATGCGACCTGGCCAAGATAAAGCAAAGCAGTACGACAAAAAGAACAACACAGAGATACCAATGGGATAAACAGTCAATAATACAATACAAAAATCTGTATACAGTGTGTGCAAATGAAGTAAGGAGGTAAGGCAATAAATAGGCCATAGTGGCGAAGTAATTACAATTTAGAAATTTAAACTGGAGTGATATATGTGCAGATGAGGAGGTGCAAGTAGAATTACTGGTGTGCAAAAGAGCAGAAAAACAAAAACAAATCTGGTGATGAGGTAGGTAGTTGGTTGGATGGGCTATTTACAGATGGGCTGTGTACAGCTGCAGCGATCGGTAAGCAGCTCTGACAGCTGAAGGCTAAAGTTAGTGAGGGAGATATGTCTCCAACTTCAGTGATTTTTGCAATTCGTTCCAGTCATTGGCGGCAGAGAACTGGAAGGAAAGGCAGTAAAAGGAAGTGTTGGCTTTGGGGATGACCAGTGAAATATACCTGCTGGAGCGCGTGCTACGGGTGGGTGTTGCTATGGTGACCAGTGAGCTGAGATAAGGCAGGGCTATACCTAGCAAAGACTTATAGATGACCTGGAGCCAGTGGGTTTGGCGACAAATATGTAGCGAGGACAGCCAACGAGAGCGTACAGGTCGCAGTGGTGGGTTAGTATATGGGGCTTTAGTGACAAAACGGATGGCACTGTGATAAACTGCATCCAATTTTTTGAGTAGAGTGTTGGAGGCTATTTTATAGATGACATCGCCGAAGTCGAGGATTGGTAGGATGGTCAGTTTTACGAGGGTAAGTTGGGCAGCATGAGTGAAGGAGGCTTTGTTGCGAAATAGGAAGCCGATTCTAGATTTAATTTTGGATTGGAGATGCTTAATGTGAGTCTGGAAGGAGATTTTACAGTCTAGCCAGACACCTAGGTATTTGTAGTTGTCCACATACTCTAAGTCAGAACCGTCCAGAGTAGTGATGCTAGTCGGGCGGGCGGTTGCGGGTTGAAGAGCATGCATTTAGTTTTACTAGCATTTAAGAGCAGTTGGAGGCCATGGAAGGAGTGTTGTATGGCGTTGAAACTCATTTGGAGGTTTGTTAACACTGTGTCCAAGGAAGGGCCAGATGTGTATAGAATGGTGTAATCTGCGTAGAGGTGGATCAGAGAATCACCAGCAGCAAGAGCGACATCATTGATATATACAGAGAAAAGAGTCGGCCCGAGAATTGATCCCTGTGGCACCCCCATAGAGTCTGCAAGAGGTCCGGACATCAGGCCCTCCGATTTGACACACTGATCTCTATCAGAGAAGTAGTTAGTGAACCAGGCGAAGCAGTCATTAGAGAAACCAAGGCTA
This sequence comes from Salmo trutta, assembly GCF_901001165.1. Lineage (NCBI taxonomy): Eukaryota > Metazoa > Chordata > Actinopteri > Salmoniformes > Salmonidae > Salmo > Salmo trutta. The sequence goes on from NC_042985.1 coordinate 24,206,718, forward strand.
TTGAGTTTGCCGATAAGAATACAATGATTGACAGAGTCGAAAGCCCAGGCCAGGTCGATGAAGACGGCTGCACAGTACTGTCTTTTATCGATGGCGGTTATGATATCGCTTAGGACATTGGGCGTGGGTGAGGCGACCCGTGACCAGCTCAGAAACCAGATTGCATAGCGGAGAAGGTACGGTGGGATTCGAAATGATCGGTGATCTGTTTGTTCACTTGGCTTTCGAAGACTTTAGAAAGGCAGGGCAGGATGCATATAGGTCTGTAACAGTTTGGGTCTAGAGTGTCTCCACCTTTGAAGAGGGGGATGACCGCTGCTGCTTTCCAATCTTTAGGAATCTCAGACGATATGAAAGAGAGGTTGAACAGACTAGTAATAGGGGTTGCAAAAATGGCGACGGATGTCACTTGCACATCGTATAGCAAGCTAGTAAACTAGATTAGGTTGGCCGTTAATAGTTAGTTGATAGAAACAAAACCATCAGTAGGACTAGGCCCACCAGTATTTTAATGAATATTTTGCCTCAAATTTCCAACTTCAATAGGATCAACCAAGTGGACAACCAGCAGAATAAGTTCAAATCAAATTACAGTTTATTCAACATTCTGACTTGTATGGACTTCAAGGGGATCTTTCTATTTTCGGGCATCTAGCTATTTAGCGAGGACTGCGAAAGGCTAGGCCTACGTCACGTTAGACAATTTCCTCCATTTCTCCCCTCACAGACTGATCGTTTGGTACAAACATTGTTGATTAGGGTATTTTGCTAACCTAACTATGCTATCGCTAGTCCCTTCAAATATGCTTTATTATACCATGTAAAATAACAAACGCCAGAGTCTGGTTATCATTATCATTTACTTACACATGTTTAGCATTGTTTAGTCTTTGTTTGTTATACCAACCCGCTAGGCTACTCACCAACTCCCCTATGAACCAGCTCCTAGGTGAGCACACACTATTTCATTTCAACTTTATTTTAACAGGGAGTCATGCTGAGAAGGTCTCTTTCACAGATGAGCTCTGTATGCACATCAACACACATCAATATGCACATCAACACACATCAATATACACATCAACACACATCAACATACACATCAATATTAACATCAGTACACGAAAAGCAAAACACAATTATAGAAAACAAACACATCAAATCAAATCAAATGTATTGGTTACATACACACAATTATTTAGCAGATGTTATTGCGGGTGTAGCGAAATGCTTGTGTTCCTAGCTCCAACGGTGCAGTAGTATCTAACAGTTGACAGCAATACACACTCATCTTGGGTAAAAGGTCCTCGATCAGCCTTCTGAATTGCCCTAGAAGCCCTAGGTTGCATGCCTCTCGTGGTTTCTTCCATTTCAGAGGTGTTTACGAAGTTAATTATAAACACTAATATTAATGCAAATTATACCTTTGTTTTCATTAACATGTTAATATGACCATTGTAATGTAAAGTGTGCATTGCCGTTAGTGTATTAGAAGTGTTCACTGAGAATGTACCTGTTGAACTGTGTGAATGTTCCATGTCAGGTTATGGCCCTTTTAGGATGCTTGTGGTCTTCTCATTCAGGTGAGCTGCTTCATAACATGCTGTTACTAACGCTCTGCCATACACAGGCATGTGAGTTCAGGTGAGCTGCTTCATACCATGCTGTTACTAAAGCTCTGCCATACACAGACATGTGAGTTCAGGTGAGCTGCTTCATAACATGCTGTTACTAAAGCTCTGCCATACACAGACATGTGAGTTCATGTGAGCTGCTTCATAACATGCTGTTACTAAAGCTCTGCCATACACAGACATGTGAGTTCATGTGAGCTGCTTCATAACATGCTGTTACTAAAGCTCTGCCATACACAGACATGTGAGTTCATGTGAGCTGCTTCAAAACATGCTGTTACTAAAGCTCTGCCATACACAGACATGTGAGTTCAGGTGAGCTGCTTCATAACATGCTGTTACTAAAGCTCTGCCATACACAGACATGTGAGTTCAGGTGAGCTGCTTCATAACATGCTGTTACTAAAGCTCTGCCATACACAGACATGTGAGTTCATGTGAGCTGCTTCATAACATGCTGTTACTAAAGCTCTGCCATACACAGACATGTGAGTTCATGTGAGCTGCTTCATAACATGCTGTTACTAAAGCTCTGCCATACACAGACATGTGAGTTCAGGTGAGCTGCTTCATAACATGCTGTTACTAAAGCTCTGCCATACACAGACATGTGAGTTCAGGTGAGCTGCTTCATAACATGCTGTTACTAAAGCTCTGCCATACACAGACATGTGAGTTCAGGTGAGCTGCTTCATAACATGCTGTTAATAAAGCTCTGCCATACACAGACATGTGAGTTCAGGTGAGCTGCTTCATAACATGCTGTTACTAAAACTCTGCCATACACAGACATGTGAGTTCAGGTGAGCTGCTTCATAACATGCTGTTACTAAAGCTCTGCCATACACAGACATGTGAGTTCAGGTGAGCTGCTTCATAACATGCTGTTACTAAAGCTCTGCCATACACAGACATGTGAGTTCAGGTGAGCTGCTTCATAACATGCTGTTACTAAAGCTCTGCCATACACAGACATGTGAGTTCAGGTGAGCTGCTTCATAACATGCTGTTACTAAAGCTCTGCCATACACAGACATGTGAGTTCAGGTGAGCTGCTTCATAACATGCTGTTACTAAAGCTCTGCCATACACAGACATGTGAGTTCAGGTGAGCTGCTTCATAACATGCTGTTACTAAAGCTCTGCCATACACAGACATGTGAGTTCAGGTGAGCTGCTTCATAACATGCTGTTACTAAAGCTCTGCCATACACAGACATGTGAGTTCATGTGAGCTGCTTCATAACATGCTGTTACTAAAGCTCTGCCATACACAGACATGTGAGTTCATGTGAGCTGCTTCATAACATGCTGTTACTAAAGCTCTGCCATACACAGACATGTGAGTTCAGGTGAGCTGCTTCATAACATGCTGTTACTAAAGCTCTGTCATACACAGACATGTGAGTTCAGGTGAGCTGCTTCATAACATGCTGTTACTAAAGCTCTGCCATACACAGACATGTGAGTTCAGGTGAGCTGCTTCATAACATGCTGTTACTAAAGCTCTGCCATACACAGACATGTGAGTTCAGGTGAGCTGCTTCATAACATGCTGTTACTAAAGCTCTGCCATACACAGACATGTGAGTTCAGGTGAGCTGCTTCATAACATGCTGTTACTAAAGCTCTGCCATACACAGACATGTGAGTTCATGTGAGCTGCTTCATAACATGCTGTTACTAAAGCTCTGCCATACACAGACATGTGAGTTCAGGTGAGCTGCTTCATAACATGCTGTTACTAAAGCTCTGCCATACACAGACATGTGAGTTCAGGTGAGCTGCTTCATAACATGCTGTTACTAAAGCTCTGCCATACACAGACATGTGAGTTCATGTGAGCTGCTTCATAACATGCTGTTACTAAAGCTCTGCCATACACAGACATGTGAGTTCAGGTGAGCTGCTTCATAACATGCTGTTACTAAAGCTCTGCCATACACAGACATGTGAGTTCAGGTGAGCTGCTTCATAACATGCTGTTACTAAAGCTCTGCCATACACAGACATGTGAGTTCATGTGAGCTGCTTCATAACATGCTGTTACTAAAGCTCTGCCATACACAGACATGTGAGTTCATGTGAGCTGCTTCATAACATGCTGTTACTAAAGCTCTGCCATACACAGACATGTGAGTTCAGGTGAGCTGCTTCATAACATGCTGTTACTAAAGCTCTGCCATACACAGACATGTGAGTTCATGTGAGCTGCTTCATAACATGCTGTTACTAAAGCTCTGCCATACACAGACATGTGAGTTCAGGTTGAGCTGCTTCATAACATGCTGTTACTAAAGCTCTGCCATACACAGACATGTGAGTTCAGGTGAGCTGCTTCATAACATGCTGTTACTAAAGCTCTGCCATACACAGACATGTGAGTTCATGTGAGCTGCTTCATAACATGCTGTTACTAAAGCTCTGCCATACACAGACATGTGAGTTCAGGTGAGCTGCTTCATAACATGCTGTTACTAAAGCTCTGCCATACACAGACATGTGAGTTCAGGTGAGCTGCTTCATAACATGCTGTTACTAAAGCTCTGCCATACACAGACATGTGAGTTCAGGTGAGCTGCTTCATAACATGCTGTTACTAAAGCTCTGCCATACACAGACATGTGAGTTCAGGTGAGCTGCTTCATAACATGCTGTTACTAAAGCTCTGCCATACACAGACATGTGAGTTCAGGTGAGCTGCTTCATAACATGCTGTTACTAAAGCTCTGCCATACACAGACATGTGAGTTCAGGTGAGCTGCTTCATAACATGCTGTTACTAAAGCTCTGCCATACACAGACATGTGAGTTCAGGTGAGCTGCTTCATAACATGCTGTTACTAAAGCTCTGCCATACACAGACATGTGAGTTCATGTGAGCTGCTTCATAACATGCTGTTACTAAAGCTCTGCCATACACAGACATGTGAGTTCATGTGAGCTGCTTCATAACATGATGTTACTAAAGCTCTGCCATACACAGACATGTGAGTTCAGGTGAGCTGCTTCATAACATGCTGTTACTAAAGCTCTGCCATACACAGACATGTGAGTTCAGGTGAGCTGCTTCATAACATGCTGTTACTAAAGCTCTGCCATACACAGACATGTGAGTTCAGGTGAGCTGCTTCATAACATGCTGTTACTAAAGCTCTGCCATACACAGACATGTGAGTTCAGGTGAGCTGCTTCATAACATGCTGTTACTAAAGCTCTGCCATACACAGACATGTGAGTTCAGGTGAGCTGCTTCATAACATGCTGTTACTAAAGCTCTGCCATACACAGACATGTGAGTTCAGGTGAGCTGCTTCATAACATGCTGTTAATAAAGCTCTGCCATACACAGACATGTGAGTTCAGGTGAGCTGCTTCATAACATGCTGTTACTATAGCTCTGCCATACACAGACATGTGAGTTCAGGTGAGCTGCTTCATAACATGCTGTTACTAAAGCTCTGCCATACACAGACATGTGAGTTCATGTGAGCTGCTTCATAACATGCTGTTACTAAAGCTCTGCCATACACAGACATGTGAGTTCAGGTGAGCTGCTTCATAACATGCTGTTACTAAAGCTCTGCCATACACAGACATGTGAGTTCAGGTGAGCTGCTTCATAACATGCTGTTACTAAAGCTCTGCCATACACAGACATGTGAGTTCAGGTGAGCTGCTTCATAACATGCTGTTACTAAAGCTCTGCCATACACAGACATGTGAGTTCATGTGAGCTGCTTCATAACATGCTGTTACTAAAGCTCTGCCATACACAGACATGTGAGTTCAGGTGAGCTGCTTCATAACATGCTGTTACTAAAGCTCTGCCATACACAGACATGTGAGTTCATGTGAGCTGCTTCATAACATGCTGTTACTAAAGCTCTGCCATACACAGACATGTGAGTTCAGGTGAGCTGCTTCATAACATGCTGTTACTAAAGCTCTGCCATACACAGACATGTGAGTTCAGGTGAGCTGCTTCATAACATGCTGTTACTAAAGCTCTGCCATACACAGACATGTGAGTTCAGGTGAGCTGCTTCATAACATGCTGTTACTAAAGCTCTGCCATACACAGACATGTGAGTTCAGGTGAGCTGCTTCATAACATGCTGTTACTAAAGCTCTGCCATACACAGACATGTGAGTTCAGGTGAGCTGCTTCATAACATGCTGTTACTAAAGCTCTGCCATACACAGACATGTGAGTTCAGGTGAGCTGCTTCATAACATGCTGTTACTAAGCTCTGCCATACACAGACATGTGAGTTCAGGTGAGCTGCTTCATAACATGCTGTTACTAAGCTCTGCCATACACAGACATGTGAGTTCAGGTGAGCTGCTTCATAACATGCTGTTACTAAAGCTCTGCCATACACAGACATGTGAGTTCAGGTGAGCTGCTTCATAACATGCTGTTACTAAAGCTCTGCCATACACAGACATGTGAGTTCAGGTGAGCTGCTTCATAACATGCTGTTACTAAAGCTCTGCCATACACAGACATGTGAGTTCAGGTGAGCTGCTTCATAACATGCTGTTACTAAAGCTCTGCCATACACAGACATGTGAGTTCAGGTGAGCTGCTTCATAACATGCTGTTACTAAAGCTCTGCCATACACAGACATGTGAGTTCAGGTGAGCTGCTTCATAACATGCTGTTACTAAAGCTCTGCCATACACAGACATGTGAGTTCAGGTGAGCTGCTTCATAACATGCTGTTACTAAAGCTCTGCCATACACAGACATGTGAGTTCAGGTGAGCTGCTTCATAACATGCTGTTACTAAAGCTCTGCCATACACAGACATGTGAGTTCATGTGAGCTGCTTCATAACATGCTGTTACTAAAGCTCTGCCATACACAGACATGTGAGTTCAGGTGAGCTGCTTCATAACATGCTGTTACTAAAGCTCTGCCATACACAGACATGTGAGTTCAGGTGAGCTGCTTCATAACATGCTGTTACTAAAGCTCTGCCATACACAGACATGTGAGTTCAGGTGAGCTGCTTCATAACATGCTGTTACTAAAGCTCTGCCATACACAGACATGTGAGTTCAGGTGAGCTGCTTCATAACATGCTGTTACTAAAGCTCTGCCATACACAGACATGTGAGTTCAGGTGAGCTGCTTCATAACATGCTGTTACTAAAGCTCTGCCATACACAGACATGTGAGTTCAGGTGAGCTGCTTCATAACATGCTGTTACTAAAGCTCTGCCATACACAGACATGTGAGTTCAGGTGAGCTGCTTCATAACATGCTGTTACTAAAGCTCTGCCATACACAGACATGTGAGTTCAGGTGAGCTGCTTCATAACATGCTGTTAATAAAGCTCTGCCATACACAGACATGTGAGTTCAGGTGAGCTGTTTCATAACATGCTGTTACTAAAGCTCTGCCATACACAGACATGTGAGTTCAGGTGAGCTGCTTCATAACATGCTGTTACTAAAGCTCTGCCATACACAGACATGTGAGTTCAGGTGAGCTGCTTCATAACATGCTGTTACTAAAGCTCTGCCATACACAGACATGTGAGTTCAGGTGAGCTGCTTCATAACATGCTGTTACTAAAGCTCTGCCATACACAGACATGTGAGTTCAGGTGAGCTGCTTCATAACATGCTGTTACTAAAGCTCTGCCATACACAGACATGTGAGTTCAGGTGAGCTGCTTCATAACATGCTGTTACTAAAGCTCTGCCATACACAGACATGTGAGTTCAGGTGAGCTGCTTCATAACATGCTGTTACTAAAGCTCTGCCATACACAGACATGTGAGTTCAGGTGAGCTGCTTCATAACATGCTGTTACTAAAGCTCTGCCATACACAGACATGTGAGTTCAGGTGAGCTGCTTCATAACATGCTGTTACTAAAGCTCTGCCATACACAGACATGTGAGTTCAGGTGAGCTGCTTCATAACATGCTGTTACTAAAGCTCTGCCATACACAGACATGTGAGTTCATGTGAGCTGCTTCATAACATGCTGTTACTAAAGCTCTGCCATACACAGACATGTGAGTTCAGGTGAGCTGCTTCATAACATGCTGTTACTAAAGCTCTGCCATACACAGACATGTGAGTTCAGGTGAGCTGCTTCATAACATGCTGTTACTAAAGCTCTGCCATACACAGACATGTGAGTTCAGGTGAGCTGCTTCATAACATGCTGTTACTAAAGCTCTGCCATACACAGACATGTGAGTTCAGGTGAGCTGCTTCATAACATGCTGTTACTAAAGCTCTGCCATACACAGACATGTGAGTTCAGGTGAGCTGCTTCATAACATGCTGTTACTAAAGCTCTGCCATACACAGACATGTGAGTTCAGGTGAGCTGCTTCATAACATGCTGTTACTAAAGCTCTGCCATACACAGACATGTGAGTTCAGGTGAGCTGCTTCATAACATGCTGTTACTAAAGCTCTGCCATACACAGACATGTGAGTTCAGGTGAGCTGCTTCATAACATGCTGTTACTAAAGCTCTGCCATACACAGACATGTGAGTTCAGGTGAGCTGCTTCATAACATGCTGTTACTAAAGCTCTGCCATACACAGACATGTGAGTTCAGGTGAGCTGCTTCATAACATGCTGTTACTAAAGCTCTGCCATACACAGACATGTGAGTTCAGGTGAGCTGCTTCATAACATGCTGTTACTAAAGCTCTGCCATACACAGACATGTGAGTTCAGGTGAGCTGCTTCATAACATGATGTTACTAAAGCTCTGCCATACACAGACATGTGAGTTCAGGTGAGCTGCTTCATAACATGCTGTTACTAAAGCTCTGCCATACACAGACATGTGAGTTCAGGTGAGCTGCTTCATAACATGCTGTTACTAAAGCTCTGCCATACACAGACATGTGAGTTCAGGTGAGCTGCTTCATAACATGCTGTTACTAAAGCTCTGCCATACACAGACATGTGAGTTCAGGTGAGCTGCTTCATAACATGCTGTTACTAAAGCTCTGCCATACACAGACATGTGAGTTCAGGTGAGCTGCTTCATAACATGCTGTTACTAAGCTCTGCCATACACAGACATGTGAGTTCATGTGAGCTGCTTCATAACATGCTGTTACTAAAGCTCTGCCATACACAGACATGTGAGTTCAGGTGAGCTGCTTCATAACATGCTGTTACTAAAGCTCTGCCATACACAGACATGTGAGTTCAGGTGAGCTGCTTCATAACATGCTGTTACTAAAGCTCTGCCATACACAGACATGTGAGTTCAGGTGAGCTGCTTCATAACATGCTGTTACTAAAGCTCTGCCATACACAGACATGTGAGTTCAGGTGAGCTGCTTCATAACATGCTGTTACTAAAGCTCTGCCATACACAGACATGTGAGTTCAGGTGAGCTGCTTCATAACATGCTGTTACTAAAGCTCTGCCATACACAGACATGTGAGTTCAGGTGAGCTGCTTCATAACATGCTGTTACTAAAGCTCTGCCATACACAGACATGTGAGTTCAGGTGAGCTGCTTCATAACATGCTGTTACTAAAGCTCTGCCATACACAGACATGTGAGTTCATGTGAGCTGCTTCATAACATGCTGTTACTAAAGCTCTGCCATACACAGACATGTGAGTTCAGGTGAGCTGCTTCATAACATGCTGTTACTAAAGCTCTGCCATACACAGACATGTGAGTTCATGTGAGCTGCTTCATAACATGCTGTTACTAAAGCTCTGCCATACACAGACATGTGAGTTCAGGTGAGCTGCTTCATAACATGTTGTTACTAAAGCTCTGCCATACACAGACATGTGAGTTAAGGTGAGCTGCTTCATAACATGCTGTTACTAAAGCTCTGCCATACACAGACATGTGAGTTCATGTGAGCTGCTTCATAACATGCTGTTACTAAAGCTCTGCCATACACAGACATGTGAGTTCAGGTGAGCTGCTTCATAACATGCTGTTACTAAAGCTCTGCCATACACAGACATGTGAGTTCAGGTGAGCTGCTTCATAACATGCTGTTACTAAAGCTCTGCCATACACAGACATGTGAGTTCATGTGAGCTGCTTCATAACATGCTGTTACTAAAGCTCTGCCATACACAGACATGTGAGTTCAGGTGAGCTGCTTCATAACATGCTGTTACTAAAGCTCTGCCATACACAGACATGTGAGTTCAGGTGAGCTGCTTCATAACATGCTGTTACTAAAGCTCTGCCATACACAGACATGTGAGTTCAGGTGAGCTGCTTCATAACATGCTGTTACTAAAGCTCTGCCATACACAGACATGTGAGTTCAGGTGAGCTGCTTCATAACATGCTGTTACTAAAGCTCTGCCATACACAGACATGTGAGTTCATGTGAGCTGCTTCATAACATGCTGTTACTAAAGCTCTGCCATACACAGACATGTGAGTTCAGGTGAGCTGCTTCATAACATGCTGTTACTAAAGCTCTGCCATACACAGACATGTGAGTTCAGGTGAGCTGCTTCATAACATGCTGTTACTAAAGCTCTGCCATACACAGACATGTGAGTTCAGGTGAGCTGCTTCATAACATGCTGTTACTAAAGCTCTGCCATACACAGACATGTGAGTTCAGGTGAGCTGCTTCATAACATGCTGTTACTAAAGCTCTGCCATACACAGACATGTGAGTTCATGTGAGCTGCTTCATAACATGCTGTTACTAAAGCTCTGCCATACACAGACATGTGAGTTCAGGTGAGCTGCTTCATAACATGCTGTTACTAAAGCTCTGCCATACACAGACATGTGAGTTCAGGTGAGCTGCTTCATAACATGCTGTTACTAAAGCTCTGCCATACACAGACATGTGAGTTCAGGTGAGCTGCTTCATAACATGCTGTTACTAAAGCTCTGCCATACACAGACATGTGAGTTCAGGTGAGCTGCTTCATAACATGCTGTTACTAAAGCTCTGCCATACACAGACATGTGAGTTCAGGTGAGCTGCTTCATAACATGCTGTTACTAAAGCTCTGCCATACACAGACATGTGAGTTCATGTGAGCTGCTTCATAACATGCTGTTACTAAAGCTCTGCCATACACAGACATGTGAGTTCATGTGAGCTGCTTCATAACATGCTGTTACTAAAGCTCTGCCATACACAGACATGTGAGTTCAGGTGAGCTGCTTCATAACATGCTGTTACTAAAGCTCTGCCATACACAGACATGTGAGTTCATGTGAGCTGCTTCATAACATGCTGTTACTAAAGCTCTGCCATACACAGACATGTGAGTTCAGGTGAGCTGCTTCATAACATGCTGTTACTAAAGCTCTGCCATACACAGACATGTGAGTTCAGGTGAGCTGCTTCATAACATGCTGTTACTAAAGCTCTGCCATACACAGACATGTGAGTTCATGTGAGCTGCTCTCATAACATGCTGTTACTAAAGCTCTGCCATACACAGACATGTGAGTTCAGTGAGCTGCTTCATAACATGCTGTACTAAAGCTCTGCCATACACAGACATTGAGTTCATGTGAGCTGCTTCATACATGCTGTTACTAAAGCTCTGCCATACACAGACATGTGAGTTCAGGTGAGCTGCTTCATAACATGCTGTTACTAAAGCTCTGCCATACACAGACATGTGAGTTCAGGTGAGCTGCTTCATAACATGCTGTTACTAAAGCTCTGCCATACACAGACATGTGAGTTCAGGTGAGCTGCTTCATAACATGCTGTTACTAAAGCTCTGCCATACACAGACATGTGAGTTCAGGTGAGCTGCTTCATAACATGCTGTTACTAAAGCTCTGCCATACACAGACATGTGAGTTCAGGTGAGCTGCTTCATAACATGCTGTTACTAAAGCTCTGCCATACACAGACATGTGAGTTCAGGTGAGCTGCTTCATAACATGCTGTTACTAAAGCTCTGCCATACACAGACATGTGAGTTCAGGTGAGCTGCTTCATAACATGCTGTTACTAAAGCTCTGCCATACACAGACATGTGAGTTCAGGTGAGCTGCTTCATAACATGCTGTTACTAAAGCTCTGCCATACACAGACATGTGAGTTCAGGTGAGCTGCTTCATAACATGCTGTTACTAAAGCTCTGCCATACACAGACATGTGAGTTCAGGTGAGCTGCTTCATAACATGCTGTTACTAAAGCTCTGCCATACACAGACATGTGAGTTCAGGTGAGCTGCTTCATAACATGCTGTTACTAAAGCTCTGCCATACACAGACATGTGAGTTCAGGTGAGCTGCTTCATAACATGCTGTTACTAAAGCTCTGCCCATACACAGACATGTGAGTTCATGGTAGCTGCTTCATAACATGCTGTTACTAAAGCTCTGCCATACACAGACATGTGAGTTCAGGTGAGCTGCTTCATAACATGCTGTTACTAAAGCTCTGCCATACACAGACATGTGAGTTCAGGTGAGCTGCTTCATAACATGCTGTTACTAAAGCTCTGCCATACACAGACATGTGAGTTCAGGTGAGCTGCTTCATAACATGCTGTTACTAAAGCTCTGCCATACACAGACATGTGAGTTCAGGTGAGCTGCTTCATAACATGCTGTTACTAAAGCTCTGCCATACACAGACATGTGAGTTCAGGTGAGCTGCTTCATAACATGCTGTTACTAAAGCTCTGCCATACACAGACATGTGAGTTCAGGTGAGCTGCTTCATAACATGCTGTTACTAAAGCTCTGCCATACACAGACATGTGAGTTCAGGTGAGCTGCTTCATAACATGCTGTTACTAAAGCTCTGCCATACACAGACATGTGAGTTCAGGTGAGCTGCTTCATAACATGCTGTTACTAAAGCTCTGCCATACACAGACATGTGAGTTCAGGTGAGCTGCTTCATAACATGCTGTTACTAAAGCTCTGCCATACACAGACATGTGAGTTCATGTGAGCTGCTTCATAACATGCTGTTACTAAAGCTCTGCCATACACAGACATGTGAGTTCAGGTGAGCTGCTTCATAACATGCTGTTACTAAAGCTCTGCCATACACAGACATGTGAGTTCAGGTGAGCTGCTTCATAACATGCTGTTACTAAAGCTCTGCCATACACAGACATGTGAGTTCAGGTGAGCTGCTTCATAACATGCTGTTACTAAAGCTCTGCCATACACAGACATGTGAGTTCAGGTGAGCTGCTTCATAACATGCTGTTACTAAAGCTCTGCCATACACAGACATGTGAGTTCAGGTGAGCTGCTTCATAACATGCTGTTACTAAAGCTCTGCCATACACAGACATGTGAGTTCATGTGAGCTGCTTCATAACATGCTGTTACTAAAGCTCTGCCATACACAGACATGTGAGTTCAGGTGAGCTGCTTCATAACATGCTGTTACTAAAGCTCTGCCATACACAGACATGTGAGTTCAGGTGAGCTGCTTCATAACATGCTGTTACTAAAGCTCTGCCATACACAGACATGTGAGTTCAGGTGAGCTGCTTCATAACATGCTGTTACTAAAGCTCTGCCATACACAGACATGTGAGTTCAGGTGAGCTGCTTCATAACATGCTGTTACTAAAGCTCTGCCATACACAGACATGTGAGTTCAGGTGAGCTGCTTCATAACATGCTGTTACTAAAGCTCTGCCATACACAGACATGTGAGTTCAGGTGAGCTGCTTCATAACATGCTGTTACTAAAGCTCTGCCATACACAGACATGTGAGTTCAGGTGAGCTGCTTCATAACATGCTGTTACTAAGCTCTGCCATACACAGACATGTGAGTTCAGGTGAGCTGCTTCATAACATGCTGTTACTAAAGCTCTGCCATACACAGACATGTGAGTTCATGTGAGCTGCTTCATAACATGCTGTTACTAAAGCTCTGCCATACACAGACATGTGAGTTCAGGTGAGCTGCTTCATAACATGCTGTTACTAAAGCTCTGCCATACACAGACATGTGAGTTCATGTGAGCTGCTTCATAACATGCTGTTACTAAAGCTCTGCCATACACAGACATGTGAGTTCAGGTGAGCTGCTTCATAACATGCTGTTACTAAAGCTCTGCCATACACAGACATGTGAGTTCAGGTGAGCTGCTTCATAACATGCTGTTACTAAAGCTCTGCCATACACAGACATGTGAGTTCAGGTGAGCTGCTTCATAACATGCTGTTACTAAAGCTCTGCCATACACAGACATGTGAGTTCAGGTGAGCTGCTTCATAACATGCTGTTACTAAAGCTCTGCCATACACAGACATGTGAGTTCAGGTGAGCTGCTTCATAACATGCTGTTACTAAAGCTCTGCCATACACAGACATGTGAGTTCAGGTGAGCTGCTTCATAACATGCTGTTACTAAAGCTCTGCCATACACAGACATGTGAGTTCAGGTGAGCTGCTTCATAACATGCTGTTACTAAAGCTCTGCCATACACAGACATGTGAGTTCAGGTGAGCTGCTTCATAACATGCTGTTACTAAAGCTCTGCCATACACAGACATGTGAGTTCAGGTGAGCTGCTTCATAACATGCTGTTACTAAAGCTCTGCCATACACAGACATGTGAGTTCAGGTGAGCTGCTTCATAACATGCTGTTACTAAAGCTCTGCCATACACAGACATGTGAGTTCAGGTGAGCTGCTTCATAACATGCTGTTACTATAGCTCTGCCATACACAGACATGTGAGTTCAGGTGAGCTGCTTCATAACATGCTGTTACTAAAGCTCTGCCATACACAGACATGTGAGTTCAGGTGAGCTGCTTCATACATGCTGTTACTAAAGCTCTGCCATACACAGACATGTGAGTTCAGGTGAGCTGCTTCATAACATGCTGTTACTAAAGCTCTGCCATACACAGACATGTGAGTTCAGGTGAGCTGCTTCATAACATGCTGTTACTAAAGCTCTGCCATACACAGACATGTGAGTTCAGTGAGCTGCTTCATAACATGCTGTTACTAAAGCTCTGCCATACACAGACATGTGAGTTCAGGTGAGCTGCTTCATAACATGCTGTTACTAAAGCTCTGCCATACACAGACATGTGAGTTCAGGTGAGCTGCTTCATAACATGCTGTTACTAAAGCTCTGCCATACACAGACATGTGAGTTCAGGTGAGCTGCTTCATAACATGCTGTTACTAAAGCTCTGCCATACACAGACATGTGAGTTCAGGTGAGCTGCTTCATAACATGCTGTTACTAAAGCTCTGCCATACACAGACATGTGAGTTCAGGTGAGCTGCTTCATAACATGCTGTTACTAAGCTCTGCCATACACAGACATGTGAGTTCAGGTGAGCTGCTTCATAACATGCTGTTACTAAAGCTCTGCCATACACAGACATGTGAGTTCAGGTGAGCTGCTTCATAACATGCTGTTACTAAAGCTCTGCCATACACAGACATGTGAGTTCAGGTGAGCTGCTTCATAACATGCTGTTACTAAAGCTCTGCCATACACAGACATGTGAGTTCAGGTGAGCTGCTTCATAACATGCTGTTACTAAAGCTCTGCCATACACAGACATGTGAGTTCAGGTGAGCTGCTTCATAACATGCTGTTACTAAAGCTCTGCCATACACAGACATGTGAGTTCAGGTGAGCTGCTTCATAACATGCTGTTACTAAAGCTCTGCCATACACAGACATGTGAGTTCAGGTGAGCTGCTTCATAACATGCTGTTACTAAAGCTCTGCCATACACAGACATGTGAGTTCATGTGAGCTGCTTCATAACATGCTGTTACTAAAGCTCTGCCATACACAGACATGTGAGTTCAGGTGAGCTGCTTCATAACATGCTGTTACTAAAGCTCTGCCATACACAGACATGTGAGTTCAGGTGAGCTGCTTCATAACATGCTGTTACTAAAGCTCTGCCATACACAGACATGTGAGTTCAGGTGAGCTGCTTCATAACATGCTGTTACTAAAGCTCTGCCATACACAGACATGTGAGTTCAGGTGAGCTGCTTCATAACATGCTGTTACTAAAGCTCTGCCATACACAGACATGTGAGTTCAGGTGAGCTGCTTCATAACATGCTGTTACTAAAGCTCTGCCATACACAGACATGTGAGTTCAGGTGAGCTGCTTCATAACATGCTGTTACTAAAGCTCTGCCATACACAGACATGTGAGTTCAGGTGAGCTGCTTCATAACATGCTGTTACTAAAGCTCTGCCATACACAGACATGTGAGTTCAGGTGAGCTGCTTCATAACATGCTGTTACTAAAGCTCTGCCATACACAGACATGTGAGTTCAGGTGAGCTGCTTCATAACATGCTGTTACTAAAGCTCTGCCATACACAGACATGTGAGTTCAGGTGAGCTGCTTCATAACATGCTGTTACTAAAGCTCTGCCATACACAGACATGTGAGTTCATGTGAGCTGCTTCATAACATGCTGTTACTAAAGCTCTGCCATACACAGACATGTGAGTTCATGTGAGCTGCTTCATAACATGCTGTTACTAAAGCTCTGCCATACACAGACATGTGAGTTCATGTGAGCTGCTTCATAACATGCTGTTACTAAAGCTCTGCCATACACAGACATGTGAGTTCATGTGAGCTGCTTCATAACATGCTGTTACTAAAGCTCTGCCATACACAGACATGTGAGTTCAGGTGAGCTGCTTCATAACATGCTGTTACTAAAGCTCTGCCATACACAGACATGTGAGTTCAGGTGAGCTGCTTCATAACATGCTGTTACTAAAGCTCTGCCATACACAGACATGTGAGTTCATGTGAGCTGCTTCATAACATGCTGTTACTAAAGCTCTGCCATACACAGACATGTGAGTTCAGGTGAGCTGCTTCATAACATGCTGTTACTAAAGCTCTGCCATACACAGACATGTGAGTTCAGGTGAGCTGCTTCATAACATGCTGTTACTAAAGCTCTGCCATACACAGACATGTGAGTTCAGGTGAGCTGCTTCATAACATGCTGTTACTAAAGCTCTGCCATACACAGACATGTGAGTTCAGGTGAGCTGCTTCATAACATGCTGTTACTAAAGCTCTGCCATACACAGACATGTGAGTTCAGGTGAGCTGCTTCATAACATGCTGTTACTAAAGCTCTGCCATACACAGACATGTGAGTTCAGGTGAGCTGCTTCATAACATGCTGTTACTAAAGCTCTGCCATACACAGACATGTGAGTTCAGGTGAGCTGCTTCATAACATGCTGTTACTAAAGCTCTGCCATACACAGACATGTGAGTTCAGGTGAGCTGCTTCATAACATGCTGTTACTAAAGCTCTGCCATACACAGACATGTGAGTTCAGGTGAGCTGCTTCATAACATGCTGTTACTAAAGCTCTGCCATACACAGACATGTGAGTTCAGGTGAGCTGCTTCATAACATGCTGTTACTAAAGCTCTGCCATACACAGACATGTGAGTTCAGGTGAGCTGCTTCATAACATGCTGTTACTAAAGCTCTGCCATACACAGACATGTGAGTTCAGGTGAGCTGCTTCATAACATGCTGTTACTAAAGCTCTGCCATACACAGACATGTGAGTTCAGGTGAGCTGCTTCATAACATGCTGTTACTAAAGCTCTGCCATACACAGACATGTGAGTTCAGGTGAGCTGCTTCATAACATGCTGTTACTAAAGCTCTGCCATACACAGACATGTGAGTTCAGGTGAGCTGCTTCATAACATGCTGTTACTAAAGCTCTGCCATACACAGACATGTGAGTTCAGGTGAGCTGCTTCATAACATGCTGTTACTAAAGCTCTGCCATACACAGACATGTGAGTTCAGGTGAGCTGCTTCATAACATGCTGTTACTAAAGCTCTGCCATACACAGACATGTGAGTTCAGGTGAGCTGCTTCATAACATGCTGTTACTAAAGCTCTGCCATACACAGACATGTGAGTTCAGGTGAGCTGCTTCATAACATGCTGTTACTAAAGCTCTGCCATACACAGACATGTGAGTTCAGGTGAGCTGCTTCATAACATGCTGTTACTAAAGCTCTGCCATACACAGACATGTGAGTTCAGGTGAGCTGCTTCATAACATGCTGTTACTAAAGCTCTGCCATACACAGACATGTGAGTTCAGGTGAGCTGCTTCATAACATGCTGTTACTAAAGCTCTGCCATACACAGACATGTGAGTTCAGGTGAGCTGCTTCATAACATGCTGTTACTAAAGCTCTGCCATACACAGACATGTGAGTTCAGGTGAGCTGCTTCATAACATGCTGTTACTAAAGCTCTGCCATACACAGACATGTGAGTTCATGTGAGCTGCTTCATAACATGCTGTTACTAAAGCTCTGCCATACACAGACATGTGAGTTCAGGTGAGCTGCTTCATAACATGCTGTTACTAAAGCTCTGCCATACACAGACATGTGAGTTCAGGTGAGCTGCTTCATAACATGCTGTTACTAAAGCTCTGCCATACACAGACATGTGAGTTCAGGTGAGCTGCTTCATAACATGCTGTTACTAAAGCTCTGCCATACACAGACATGTGAGTTCAGGTGAGCTGCTTCATAACATGCTGTTACTAAAGCTCTGCCATACACAGACATGTGAGTTCAGGTGAGCTGCTTCATAACATGCTGTTACTAAAGCTCTGCCATACACAGACATGTGAGTTCAGGTGAGCTGCTTCATAACATGCTGTTACTAAAGCTCTGCCATACACAGACATGTGAGTTCAGGTGAGCTGCTTCATAACATGCTGTTACTAAAGCTCTGCCATACACAGACATGTGAGTTCAGGTGAGCTGCTTCATAACATGCTGTTACTAAAGCTCTGCCATACACAGACATGTGAGTTCAGGTGAGCTGCTTCATAACATGCTGTTACTAAAGCTCTGCCATACACAGACATGTGAGTTCAGGTGAGCTGCTTCATAACATGCTGTTACTAAAGCTCTGCCATACACAGACATGTGAGTTCAGGTGAGCTGCTTCAGTAACATGCTGTTACTAAAGCTCTGCCATACACAGACATGTGAGGTCAGGTGAGCTGCTTCATAACATGCTGTTACTAAAGCTCTGCCATACACAGACATGTGAGTTCAGGTGAGCTGCTTCATAACATGCTGTTACTAAAGCTCTGCCATACACAGACATGTGAGTTCAGGTGAGCTGCTTCATAACATGCTGTTACTAAAGCTCTGCCATACACAGACATGTGAGTTCAGGTGAGCTGCTTCATAACATGCTGTTACTAAAGCTCTGCCATACACAGACATGTGAGTTCAGGTGAGCTGCTTCATAACATGCTGTTACTAAAGCTCTGCCATACACAGACATGTGAGTTCAGGTGAGCTGCTTCATAACATGCTGTTACTAAAGCTCTGCCATACACAGACATGTGAGTTCAGGTGAGCTGCTTCATAACATGCTGTTACTAAAGCTCTGCCATACACAGACATGTGAGTTCAGGTGAGCTGCTTCATAACATGCTGTTACTAAAGCTCTGCCATACACAGACATGTGAGTTCAGGTGAGCTGCTTCATAACATGCTGTTACTAAAGCTCTGCCATACACAGACATGTGAGTTCAGGTGAGCTGCTTCATAACATGCTGTTACTAAAGCTCTGCCATACACAGACATGTGAGTTCAGGTGAGCTGCTTCATAACATGCTGTTACTAAAGCTCTGCCATACACAGACATGTGAGTTCAGGTGAGCTGCTTCATAACATGCTGTTACTAAAGCTCTGCCATACACAGACATGTGAGTTCAGGTGAGCTGCTTCATAACATGCTGTTACTAAAGCTCTGCCATACACAGACATGTGAGTTCAGGTGAGCTGCTTCATAACATGCTGTTACTAAAGCTCTGCCATACACAGACATGTGAGTTCATGTGAGCTGCTTCATAACATGCTGTTACTAAAGCTCTGCCATACACAGACATGTGAGTTCAGGTGAGCTGCTTCATAACATGCTGTTACTAAAGCTCTGCCATACACAGACATGTGAGTTCAGGTGAGCTGCTTCATAACATGCTGTTACTAAAGCTCTGCCATACACAGACATGTGAGTTCAGGTGAGCTGCTTCATAACATGCTGTTACTAAAGCTCTGCATACACAGACATGTGAGTTCAGGTGAGCTGCTTCATAACATGCTGTTACTAAAGCTCTGCCATACACAGACATGTGAGTTCAGGTGAGCTGCTTCATAACATGCTGTTACTAAAGCTCTGCCATACACAGACATGTGAGTTCAGGTGAGCTGCTTCATAACATGCTGTTACTAAAGCTCTGCCATACACAGACATGTGAGTTCAGGTGAGCTGCTTCATAACATGCTGTTACTAAAGCTCTGCCATACACAGACATGTGAGTTCAGGTGAGCTGCTTCATAACATGCTGTTACTAAAGCTCTGCCATACACAGACATGTGAGTTCAGGTGAGCTGCTTCATAACATGCTGTTACTAAAGCTCTGCCATACACAGACATGTGAGTTCAGGTGAGCTGCTTCATAACATGCTGTTACTAAAGCTCTGCCATACACAGACATGTGAGTTCAGGTGAGCTGCTTCATAACATGCTGTTACTAAAGCTCTGCCATACACAGACATGTGAGTTCAGGTGAGCTGCTTCATAACATGCTGTTACTAAAGCTCTGCCATACACAGACATGTGAGTTCAGGTGAGCTGCTTCATAACATGCTGTTACTAAAGCTCTGCCATACACAGACATGTGAGTTCATGTGAGCTGCTTCATAACATGCTGTTACTAAAGCTCTGCCATACACAGACATGTGAGTTCAGGTGAGCTGCTTCATAACATGCTGTTACTAAAGCTCTGCCATACCAGACATGTGAGTTCATGTGAGCTGCTTCATAACATGCTGTTACTAAAGCTCTGCCATACACAGACATGTGAGTTCAGGTGAGCTGCTTCATAACATGCTGTTACTAAAGCTCTGCCATACACAGACATGTGAGTTCATGTGAGCTGCTTCATAACATGCTGTTACTAAAGCTCTGCCATACACAGACATGTGAGTTCATGTGAGCTGCTTCATAACATGCTGTTACTAAAGCTCTGCCATACACAGACATGTGAGTTCAGGTGAGCTGCTTCATAACATGCTGTTACTAAAGCTCTGCCATACACAGACATGTGAGTTCAGGTGAGCTGCTTCATAACATGCTTACTAAGCTCTGCCATACACAGACATGTGAGTTCATGTGAGCTGCTTTCATACATGCTGTTACTAAAGCTCTGCCATACACAGACATGTGAGTTCATGTGAGCTGCTTCATAACATGCTGTTACTAAAGCTCTGCCATACACAGACATGTGAGTTCAGGTGAGCTGCTTCATAACATGCTGTTACTAAAGCTCTGCCATACACAGACATGTGAGTTCAGGTGAGCTGCTTCATAACATGCTGTTACTAAAGCTCTGCCATACACAGACATGTGAGTTCAGGTGAGCTGCTTCATAACATGCTGTTACTAAAGCTCTGCCATACACAGACATGTGAGTTCAGGTGAGCTGCTTCATAACATGCTGTTACTAAAGCTCTGCCATACACAGACATGTGAGTTCAGGTGAGCTGCTTCATAACATGCTGTTACTAAAGCTCTGCCATACACAGACATGTGAGTTCAGGTGAGCTGCTTCATAACATGCTGTTACTAAAGCTCTGCCATACACAGACATGTGAGTTCAGGTGAGCTGCTTCATAACATGCTGTTACTAAAGCTCTGCCATACACAGACATGTGAGTTCAGGTGAGCTGCTTCATAACATGCTGTTACTAAAGCTCTGCCATACACAGACATGTGAGTTCATGTGAGCTGCTTCATAACATGCTGTTACTAAAGCTCTGCCATACACAGACATGTGAGTTCATGTGAGCTGCTTCATAACATGCTGTTACTAAAGCTCTGCCATACACAGACATGTGAGTTCAGGTGAGCTGCTTCATAACATGCTGTTACTAAAGCTCTGCCATACACAGACATGTGAGTTCAGGTGAGCTGCTTCATAACATGCTGTTACTAAAGCTCTGCCATACACAGACATGTGAGTTCAGGTGAGCTGCTTCATAACATGCTGTTACTAAAGCTCTGCCATACACAGACATGTGAGTTCAGGTGAGCTGCTTCATAACATGCTGTTACTAAAGCTCTGCCATACACAGACATGTGAGTTCAGGTGAGCTGCTTCATAACATGCTGTTACTAAAGCTCTGCCATACACAGACATGTGAGTTCAGGTGAGCTGCTTCATAACATGCTGTTACTAAAGCTCTGCCATACACAGACATGTGAGTTCAGGTGAGCTGCTTCATAACATGCTGTTACTAAAGCTCTGCCATACACAGACATGTGAGTTCAGGTGAGCTGCTTCATAACATGCTGTTACTAAAGCTCTGCCATACACAGACAATGTGAGTTCAGGTGAGCTGCTTCATAACATGCTGTTACTAAAGCTCTGCCATACACAGACATGTGAGTTCAGGTGAGCTGCTTCATAACATGCTTGTTACTAACGCTCGCCATACACAGACATGTGAGTTCAGGTGAGCTGCTTCAAACATGCTGTTACTAAAGCTCTGCCATACACAGACATGTGAGTTCAGGTGAGCTGCTTCATAACATGCTGTTACTAAAGCTCTGCCATACACAGACATGTGAGTTCAGGTGAGCTGCTTCATAACATGCTGTTACTAAAGCTCTGCCATACACAGACATGTGAGTTCAGGTGAGCTGCTTCATAACATGCTGTTACTAAAGCTCTGCCATACACAGACTGTGAGTTTCATGTGACGCTGCTTCAAAACATGCGGTTACTAAAGCTCTGCCATACACAGACATGTGAGTTCAGGTGAGCTGCTTCATACATGCTGTACTAAAGCTCTGCCATACACAGACATGTGAGTTCCGGTGAGCTGCTTCATAACATGCTGTTACTAAAGCTCTGCCATACACAGACATGGTGAGTTCAGGTGAGCTGCTTCATAACATGCTGTTTACTAAAGCTCTGCCATACACAGACATGTGAGTTCTGTGAGCTGCTTCATAACATGCTGTTACTAAAGCTCTGGCCATACACAGACATGTGAGATTCAAGGTGAGCTGCTTCATAACATGCTGTTTACTAAAGCTCTGCCACACAGACATGTGAGTTCAGTGAGCTGCTTCATACATGCTGTTACTAAAGCTCTGCCATACACAGACATGTGAGTTCAGGTGAGCTGCTTCATAACATGCTGTTACTAAAGCTCTGCCATACACAGACATGTGAGTTCAGGTGAGCTGCTTCGTAACATGCTGTTACTAAAGCTCTGCCATACACAGACATGTGAGTTCAGGTGAGCTGCTTCGTAACATGCTGTTACTAAAGCTCTGCCATACACAGACATGTGAGTTCAGGTGAGCTGCTTCATAACATGCTGTTACTAAGCTCTGCCATACACAGACATGTGAGTTCAGGTGAGCTGCTTCATAACATGCTGTTACTAAAGCTCTGCCATACACAGACATGTGAGTTCAGGTGAGCTGCTTCATAACATGCTGTTACTAAAGCTCTGCCATACACAGACATGTGAGTTCAGGTGAGCTGCCTTCATAACATGCTGTTACTAAAGCTCTGCCATACACAGACATGTGAGTTCAGGTGAGCTGCTTCATAAACATGCTTTACTAAAGCTCTGCCATACACAGACATGTGAGTTCAGTGAGCTGCTTCGTAACATGCTGTACTAAAGCTCTGCCATACACAGACATGTGAGTTCAGGTGAGCTGCTTCGTAACATGCTGTTACTAAAGCTCTGCCATACACAGACATGTGGAGTTCAGTGTGAGCTGCTTCATAACATGCTGTTACTAAAGCTCTGGCCATACACAGACATGTGAGTTTCATGTGAGCTGCTTCATAACATGCTGTTACTAAAGCTCTGCCATACACAGACATGTGAGTTCAGGTGAGCTGCTTCGTAACATGCTGTTACTAAAGCTCTGCCATACACAGACATGTGAGTTCAGGTGAGCTGCTTCATAACATGCTGTTACTAAAGCTCTGCCATACACAGACATGTGAGTTCATGTGGGAGCTGCTCATAACATGCTGTTACTAAAGCTCTGCCATACACAGACATGTGAGTTCATGTGAGCTGCTTCATAACATGCTGTACTAAAGCTCTGCCATACACAGACATGTGAGTTCAGGTGAGCTGCTTCATAACATGTGTTAATAAAGCTCTGCCATACACAGAATGTGAGTTCAGGTGAGTGCTTCATAACATGCTGTTACTAAAGCTCTGCCATACACAGACATGTGAGTTCAGGTGAGCTGCTTCATAACATGCTGTTACTAAAGCTCTGCATACACAAGACATGTGAGTTCAGGTGAGCTGCTTCATAACATGCTGTTACTAAAGCTCTGCCATACACAGACATGTGAGTTCAGGTGAGCTGCTTCATACATGCCTGTTACTAAAGCTCTGCCATACACAGACATGTGAGTTCAGGTGAGCTGCTTCATAACATGCTGTTACTAAGCTCTGCCATACACAGACATGTGAGTTCAGGTGAGCTGCTTCATAACATGCTGTTACTAAAGCTCTGCCATACACAGACATGTGAGTTCAGGTGAGCTGCTTCATAACATGCTGTTACTAAAGCTCTGCCATACACAGACATGTGAGTTCAGGTGAGCTGCTTCATAACATGCTGTTACTAAAGCTCTGCCATACACAGACATGTGAGTTCAGGTGAGCTGCTTCATAACATGCTGTTACTAAAGCTCTGCCATACACAGACATGTGAGTTCAGGTGAGCTGCTTCATAACATGCTGTTACTAAAGCTCTGCCATACACAGACATGTGAGTTCAGGTGAGCTGCTTCATAACATGCTGTTACTAAAGCTCTGCATACACAGACATGGGAGTTCAGGTGAGCTGCTTCGTAACATGCTGTTACTAAAGCTCTGCCATACCACAGACATGTGAGTTCAGGTGAGCTGCTTCATAACATGCTGTTACTAAAGCTCTGCCATACACAGACATGTGAGTTCAGGTGAGCTGCTTCATAACATGCTGTTACTAAAGCTCTGC